>NC_057802.1:484022057-484060136 GCF_018294505.1 Triticum aestivum | reverse complement strand
ATTATTTTTGCTTTCAATGATTTTGAACAGAAAATACTTCGATAATTTTAGTTGCATCAATTTTATATAATTTTAGTTTCAATAATACTAGAGGTTGCTTATAATGTTTTGAACAGAAAATACTTTGATAATTTTAGTTTCATAAATTTTATTTATGTTATTAAACTTTATTTTATTTTGTTTCTACTTATATATTTTATTAAAGTTTATATTATTTTGTTTCTAATTACTTATTTATTTTATTTGTTATTTTTCATGCACCATTTTTCATGCATTTACTGATTATTTTGAGCTACAAGACCCTAAAATTGAAAAGCATTTCAAATGAACTCTGAAAAGGTTGAAAGTTGGCATGGTATCATCATTTCATCCACATAGCATGTGCAAGAAAGTTGAGAGGGTTACGGACAAAACTGGATGCACTTCGTTTACAAAACGGACAATCTCTTTCGAAGTATCAGGATTTCATACGGAAACTCATCTGTTACAATGGGATTTCATTTTTTTAAACTTATTTGAACTCCTGACTTTTTGTGTGTTCAAAATGCACCATTCAAAGCCACATCATCAATTTTCAACCCTTTCTGACTTCATTTGTTATTTTTCATGCATTTATTGATTATTTTGAGCTATAAGACCCTGAAATTGAAAAGCATTTCAAATGAACTCGGAAAAGGTCCAAAGTTGGCATGGTATCATCATTTCATCCACATAGCATGTGCAAGAAAGGTGAGAGGGTTACGGCAAAAACTGGATGCACTTCGTGTACAAAACGGACAATGGTATCATACTCGTCTGTTACAAAGTTGGCATGGTATCATCATAATAGTTGCGGGAGAAAGTCTTCACTTTTTCTTCGCTTGTGTCATTTGCTTATTGCGCCGTAACCATGGATAATCTTCATCGTTTATCAGGATGCTTGGGTCAGCCTTGACTTTGAAGGGAGGAATTTCATGAAACTTTACATAATCTTTAGACATGTCTGTCTTGCCCTCCACTCCCACGATGTCCCTTTTTCCTGAAAGAACTATGTGGCGCTTTGGCTCATCGTATGATGTATTCTCTTCCTTATCTTTTGTTTTTCTCGGTTTGGTAGACATGTCCTTCACATAGATAACCTGTGCCACATCATTGGCTAGGACGAACGGTTCGTCAGTGTACCCAAGATTTTTCAGATCCACTGTTGTCATTCCGTACTGTGGGTCTACCTGTACCCCGCCTCCTGACAGATTGACCCATTTGCACTTAAACAAAGGGACCTTAAAATCATGTCCGTAGTCAAGTTCCCATATGTCCACTATGTAACCATAATATGTGTCCTTTCCCCTCTCGGTTGCTGCATCAAAGCGGACACCGCTGCTTTGGTTGGTGCTCTTTTGATCTTGGGCGATCGTGTAAAATGTATTCCCATTTATCTCGTATCCTTTGCAAGTCAATACAGTCAAAGATGGTCCCCTGGACAACGAGTACAGCTCATCACAAACAGTGTTGTCACCTCTGAGACGTGTTTCCAACCAACTGCTGAAAGTCCTGATGTGTTCACATGTAATCCAGTCATCGCACTGCTCCAGGTGTTTGGAGCACAGACTGTTCTTGTGTTCATCAACATACTGGGTCACCAAGGTAGAGTTCTGTAGAACTGTGTAGTGTGCTTGAGACCAAGAATGCCCATCCCTGCATATTATTGATTCCTCTCCTAGCGTGCCTTTTCCAGTCAGTCTCCCCTCATACCGCGATTTAGGGAGGCCTATCTTCTTAAGGCCAGGAATGAAGTCAACACAAAACCCAATGACATCCTTGTTTTGATGGCCCATGGAGATGCTTCCTTCTGGCCTAGCGCGGTTACGGACATATTTCTTTGGGACTCCCATGAACCTGCCAAAGGGGAACATATTGTGTAGAAATACGGGCCCCAGAATGACAATCTCGTCGACTAGATGAACTAGGACGTGCGTCATGATATTGAAGAAGGATGGTGGGATCACCAGCTTGAAACTGACAAGACATTGCGCCACATCACTCCTTAGCCTTGGTATGATTTCTGGATCGATCACCTTCTGAGAGATTGCATTGAGGAATGAACGTAGATTCACAATGGCTAATCGGATGTTTTCCGCTAGAAGCCCCCTCAATGCAACCGGAAGCAGTTGCATCATAATCACGTGGCAGTCATGAGACTTCAGGTTCTGGAACTTTTTCTCTGGCATATTTATTATTCCCTTTATATTCGACGAGAAGCCAGTCGGGACCTTCATACTGAGCAGGCATTCAAAGAAGATTTCTTTCTCTTCTTTCGTAAGAGCGTAGCTGACAGGACCTTCATACTGCTTCGGAGGCATGCCGTCTTTTTCGTGCAAACGTTGCAGGTCCTCCCATGCCTCAGGTGTATCTTTTGTCTTCCCATACACGCCGAAGAAGCCTAGCAGGTTCACGCAAAGGTTCTTCATCACGCGCATCACGTCGATTGAAGAGCGGACCTCTAGGTCTTTCTAGTAGGGTAGGTCCCAAAATATAGATTTCTTCTTCCACATGGGTGCGTGTCCCTCAGCGTCATTCGGAACAGCTAGTCCGCCGGGACCCTTTCCAAAGATTACGCGTAAATCATTGACCATAGCAAGTACGTGATCAGCGGTACGCATGGCGGGCTTCTTCCGGTGATCTGCCTCGCCTTTGAAATGCTTGCCTTTCTTTCAACATTGATGGTTGGTCGGAAGAAATCGACGATGGCCCAGGTACACATTCTTCCTGCATTTGTCCAGGTATATACTTTCAGTGTCATCTAAACAGTGAGTGCATGCGTGGTATCCCTTGTTTGTCTGTCCTGAAAGGTTACTGAGAGCGGGTCAATCGTTCATGGTTACAAACAGCAACGCGTGCAGGTTAAATTCCTCCTATTTGTGCTCATCCCACGTACATACACCGTTTCCATTCCACAGCTGTAAAAGTTCTTCAACTAATGGCCTTAGGTACACATCAATGTCGTTGCCGGGTTTCTTAGGGCCTTGGATGAGAACTGGCATCATAATGAACTTCCGCTTCATGCACATCCAAGGAGGAAGGTTATACATACATAGAGTCACGGGCCAGGTGCTGTGATTGCTGCTCTGCTCCCCGAAAGGATTAATGCCATCCACGCTTAAACCAAACCATATGTTCCTTGGGTCACCTGCAAACTCAGCCCAGTACTTTCTCTCGATTTTTCTCCACTGCGACCCGTCAGCGGGTGCTCTCAACTTCCCATCTTTCTTACGGTCCTCACTGTGCCATCGCATCAACTTGGCATGCTCTTCGTTTCTGAACAGACGTTTCCATCGTGGTATTATCGGAGCATACCACATCACCTTCACAGGAACCCTCTTCCTGGGGGGCTCGCCGTCAACATAACCAGGGTCATCTCGTCTGATCTTATACCGCAATGCACCGCATACCGGGCATGCGTTCAGATCCTTGTACGCACCGCGGTAGAGGATGCAGTCATTAGGGCATGCATGTATCTTCTGCACCTCCAATCCTAGAGGGCATACGATCTTCTTTGCTGCGTAGGTTCTGTCGGGCAATTCGTTATCCTTTGGAAGCTTCGTCTTCAATAGTTTCAATAGCTTCTCAAATCCTTTGTCAGGCACAACATGCTTTGCCTTCCACTGCAGCAATTCCAGTACGGTACCGAGCTTTGTGTTGCCATCTTCGCAATTGGGGTACAACCACTTTTTGTGATCCCCTAACATGCGATTGAACTTCAGCTTCTCCTTTTGACTTTCGCATTGCGTCCTTGCATCGAGAATGACCCGGCGGAGATCATCATCATCGGGCACTGGTTCCTCTTGATCTTCAGCAGCTTCCCCCGTTGCAGCATCATTGGGCACATCGTCTGGTTCCTCTTGATCTTCAGCAGCTACCCCCGTTGCAGCATCACCGTATTCAGGGGGCACATAGTTGTCATCGTCCTCTTCTTCTTCGCCGTCTTCCATCATAACCCCAATTTCTCCGTGCCTCGTCCAAACATTATAGTGTGGCATGAAACCCTTGTAAAGCAGGTGGGTGTGAAGGATTTTCCGGTCAGAGTAAGACTTCGTATTCCCACATTTAGGGCATGGACTACACATAAAACCATTCTGCTTGTTTGCCTCAGCCACTTCGAGAAAATCATGCACGCCCTTAATGTACTCGGAGGTGTGTCTGTCACCGTACATCCATTGCCGGTTCATCTGCGTGCATTATATATAATTAAGTGTGTCAAAAACCATTACAGAACATCATGAATAGATAATTAAGTGACCAAATTAATAGAAGTTCATCATCACATTAAAACCAAAGTACATACATAGTTCTCATCTAACAACATATAGCTCTCCAGAGCATCTAATTAATTAAACCATACATTGAAACTATGTAAAACATTTCAATGCGAAAACAAATGCGATCATAATCGCAACCAAGGTAACAATTGATCCAACGGCTTAATGATACCAAGCCTCGGTATGAATGGCATATTTTCTAATCTTCAAGCGCATTGCATCCATCTTGATCTTGTGATCATCGATGACATCCGCAACATGCAACTCTAATATCATCTTCTCCTCCTCAATTTTTTATTTTTTCCTTCAAGAAATTGTTTTCTTCTTCAACTAAATTTAACCTCTCGACAATAGGGTCGGTTGGAATTTCCGGTTCACATACCTCCAAGATAAATAAAATCAATGTCACGTTGGTCGGCATAATTTTCATAAACAATAAATGTACCAATAGTTATAAAGATAACATATACCACATCCGAATCATAGACAGGACGAGGGCCGACGGGGGCGGATACCAAAACCATCGCACTATATAATAACAAGCAATAAAATAGTAAGAAAATTAGACAAGTATCTATCTAAAGTAAGAATTTTTTTTCTTTCAGAAAGAAGATAAGAACAAGAGGCTCACCACGGTGGTGCCGGTGACGAGATCGGCGCGGGCGATCGACGGCGGTGAAGACGGGAATGGGACGTGACGAGCCCCTAAACCTAGACAAATCTCGAGGAAAATGGAGCTTTGAGGTCGAGCTTCGAGACGAGAAAGCTTAACTAGTGTGGCTCGGGCATTTCATCGAGCACCTCATGTGCATAGGAGGTGAGGTAGAGCACCACAAAGCCCTCCCCTCGCCGGCCAGAGAAAAACATAGCACTGGAGTGCTCTACTCGCGGGCGAGGGGTATATATAGGCACCTCATTGGTCCCGGTTCGTGGTATGAACCGGGACTAAAGGGCAGCCTCTGGTCCCGGTTCAAGCCACCAACCGGGACCAATGGTGGTGGGCCAGGAGCGAGGCCCATTGGTCCCGGTTCGTCCCACCAACCGGGACCAAAGGGGCCAGACGAACCGGGACCAATGCCCCCATGAGGCCCGGCAGGCCCCTGGCCTCATGAACCGGGACCAGTGCCCCTATGGGTCCCGGTTCTGGACTGAACCGGGACTAATGGGCTGACCCGGCCTGAACCAAAGCCCTCTTTTCTACTAGTGTTTGCTCGTGGTAATGAGGTCTTGTCCATTATCTTTGCAATCTTCCGCATTTCTTTTGTGTCGGTTGGCAGCAACAGGGAGTCGAGGTACATGATTACTGGCCCCTGTGCCAAACCATTGACATGCTTTTTGTTCTTTTCTTCCCGAGGCAAATTTCTGTGTTTCTACCATATCTTGGCTCCTTCCTTAATACATTCGACGATTACCTCGCAGAAATCCATCTTTGCCATCTCTGGATAGTCCATATCCTCTACCATTATAGCTTGTCGGGCGAAGATAGCGGCGCTTGACCCGCAGACAACGTTGTGGAAAAAAATAAGAAAAAAATATTTTAAGTGATTTCCTGTTTGACTGTTCATCATCTAGTTCCACCAATATTTTTAGCTCCCTGAACAGTTCTTTTGGCTTGAAATTTGTATGTTTGAAGCCAAGGTCTGACATCAGTTCTTTCATTGAAGTTGGGCTCTTCGCTGGCTTGGTGCTGACTTTTCCATGCCGTTTGGGTATCCAAACACCTTGTGTATAGCTTCCTTGGTAACCTTGATTTTCTTGTCTTCGGTACCATCACCGAAGGTGATTGTCCTGCTTTCTGTGTCCAGGTTGTCGTAGATGTGTGCTGCAAGTGGTTTGCAGATGGAGCACGTTATTTTGCAGTTCTCTATGCTGCCAAATCCTGCCGTCCTAATATCTTGCTTGTGACGGTCTTTAAGTAAATTCCATGCTTTCTTGACATGAGTGAATGTTGCCCCTGCCTTGATTTGGCATTTCTCTTTGTTTGTTTCTTGCTGTTCTTCGTCAACTGTTGGTGCTGCCAATTCTTTTCCGCTTGTCTTTCTCCTCTTTCTGTCCTTCTGTCCTGATTTGTTCTGTTTCAGAAGACAAAAAGAAAGGGTTTCGTTAGAAAGGAACGTTAGATCCTGAGTGCTGAATAGTGGTATTCAAAATTAGTACATAAGTGTGTTTTTACATCGTCGTCATGTTCTGCGTCACTGTCATGCTCTTCGGCATCATCGCCGTCTGTAGGAATGAAATCTGCATCATGTTCCCTGTCATCGTCGTCATCATTGGTATCTGAACCTTTGCTGTTGGTATCGTCTTGTTCCTTTTCTACCCTTTGTCGTTTGTTTTTCTTCTTGCGTTCACCTTGTTTCTTCATGGCGGTTGGTGCTGTTGGCGGGAGTACCATTAGAGGTAATGGCTGATGCTGCAATGTACTAGTGTCGATGATGTTTTCAGCATTGTCCTTTTGCTTTTGCCTTTTTGCTCCAGGAGTAAAAACAGTGCTTGTATCTGATTTCCTCTTTTTTTGCTTGTTGCTAGATGTTTATTCCTGTTGAGCTTGATGTAAGTTATCATTTCTTCCGCATGTGGTTTGTTCCTCATGTTTTGTTCTGTGTCCTTTTCTGATGAATGAGGAGACATGCTGCCTGTTTCTGCGCTTTGAATATCACCGTCTTCGTGTCCTGTATAATGACCAGGTAACAAAAAAGGATGTTCTTTTTGTCCGAAAATAGTTGATACACATTTAAAATATATATCTTCCATGATTATGCATAAGGAATGTGAAACTCCCAAAGGGGATTTTTAGTTTTATTTTCTTGGGTTAAGATAGGTTATTACTACTGTTACCGATTGAGCTAATCAGGGGATGGAAGAAAATATTAATTATGGTTATGAGTGCAGCTGGGGTAGTGAAGTTAGGGTGAAGCATTTTCTGAGACAAAAATGCACTCTGCAGGTGATATTTCATAATTGGAGGAATATCATCAATGATAGTTCAAGATTTATTGGGCAAGTTAAACTGTTTTTGAATTAAAAATAAGATAGTGTGCGAACATTTTTAATGTTTCCTATAAAGAAATATATAAAAAGTGGCAGGTAGTTTTATTTGTAGACATAGTTCAGTTATTGTTGTCAAGGATAGCAGTTAAGTTATTAATATCTCAATATATTTTTTTGTAGATGGACAGTGGAGACTTTTTGCTCAAACCTTTGACAGGAGCTTGCTGGATTGCATGCTCTTCAGCAGGGTCTTCATCAGTATTTTGCTGCGTTTTAGCTTCTTCGTGAGGATTTTTCATTGCTGCATAAAAAATGGGCAGGTGTTAGAAGCAGAGTCGAGTGTCACAGGAAAAAAAACCTGTGGTGTGAAAACAAATTTGCATGGATAGAGAGGCACGGGTTGTTTTACCCTAGAAGCACAGGGTACACCTATTTTCTTTGTTCACGGTATTTCACACCAGAGGCACTTAATTTGAAAAACGGTTACATTGACGGGACAAGGGATGTAGAAAATCTCATACGGTTATTAGTTTTGGCCTCTCAGGATGCTTGCGGGGTTTGGATCTATCAACGTATTCTAGTTACTGATGTTTCAGGTTTTTTACCTTTGAGCACAAATTTTATGGCGAAAATCCCAGGGCGGAGAGCAGTAGCATTTCTATTAAATCTCATCTCTGCGCTAGTTCAATTTGTTAGGCAAATTGATTTAGGTTATTAGAAAACTCCTTGGTAGCGGTGGCTAGGGTTGCCGTTCCTGGAAGTGGAAAAATCAATACGATCTACCCGGTGGAATGGAGTGGGATAGAATGATAATTACCTTCAATTACTTGTGCGGTGTTCTTCCCTTCCATCGGCTTATTGTGTCGTTGCTCCTTTTTTCTTGCGATTTCCGCCGCCGTTGTTGAAGTCCTCGCCGTCGGTCGCCGCAGCCGGCGGGGTTATTGGTGTTGTCGCGGGCAGAGTGTGGTTGTTTGCATGTCGGATTTGAGTGTGGTTGGCGAACGCGGTGGCGGTTGTCCGGTGACGCGAACTCGATTTCGAGTTTGTGTTTGTGTGTAGAAGGAAAGAGGAGAGCGTGCGGGAGTGATGAAGGTTTCGAGATTTACTTTGCGGAAGGGGAAGCAAGCTAGTAGAAGAGGGAGGGAGAGATGGAAACCATCGAACCGTCTCTAATCTTAAACCATCCGTTTGGGCATCAAGATTAGTTATGCTTGGCTTGGGTTTTTTTGTGTGCTACAGTATTATTTAGTGTTGAGACTGTTAGTGCTGAAGTGGAGCCTCTCTATAGGCATGTGGATGCAGGCACACGAGGCACATAAGTGCAGGTTCTACAGGCACGTGGATGTAGGCACAGGAGGCACAGAAGTGCAGGTTCTACAGGCACTTCCAGAGGGAAGCACATGAGGCACGGAAGTGTGGGTTCTACAGGCAGTTAGAGAACCACGGGAGAGGCCAGTGTCGCGTGAGGCACGTGGATGTAAGAACCGGAGGCACGGAAATGCAGCTAACATAGGCACGGACATGCTGCTTCTCGAGGCACGACTATCAACCCTGTGGATGTAGTACAAGAGTGCGGTGGCAGAGGGATGTGTTAGAATGCTCGGTTAAAGAGGCATGGTTGTGAAGTTTCAGGAGCGACGCGGGTGTGGCAGTGGGACCATGTAAGAGTCATGGCGCATGTTTCGTTAGGCACGTGAGGCACGTTGGTTCAGGCACGGAAGGCAGAAAAGGTGAATCCAAAACAGGCACGTACGTGTGTTTTCTCAAGTCACGGGTGTGCACTCTCTGGATGCACAAACGTATGGCGGCAGAGGCATGGGTCCGACTACTGGGTTACAGAACCACGTTCGCGAAGTCGCGTGGGTGTGGCATTACGGGGCACGTAAGAGTCTGGGCGAGTGACACGTGAGGCACGTGGGTGCATGTACGTGTAGGCACAGAAATGAAGGCATCATGTTTGCAAAGTCACGTGGTAGTGCTGAAGTGGAGCCTTTCTACATGCATGTGGATGCAGGCACACGAGGCACGGAAGTGCAGGTTCTACAGGCACGTTGACGCAGGCACAGGAGGCCAGTGTCGTGTGAGGCGCGTGGATGTAAGCAGCGGAGGCACGGAAATGAAGCCAACATAGGCACGGACATGCTGCTTCTCGAGGCACGGATATCAACCCTGTGGATGTAGTACAAGAGTGCGTTGGGAGAGGCATGTGTTAGAATGCTCGGTTAAAGAGGCATGGTTGTGAAGTCTCGGGAGCGACAAAGGCACGTTGGTTCAGGCATGGAAGGCAGAAAAGGTGAATCCAAAACAGGCACGTACGTGTGTTTTCTCAAGTCACGGGTGTGCACTCTCTGGATGCACTAACGTATGGCGGCAGAGGCATGGGTCCGACTACTCGGTTACAGAACCACGTTCGCGAAGTCACGTGGGTGTGGCATTACGGGGCACGTAAGAGTCTGGGCGAGTGACACGTGAGGCACGTGGGTGCATGTACGTGTAGGCACAGAAATGAAGGCATCATGTTTGCGAAGTCACGTGGTAGTGCTGAAGTGGAGCCTTTCTACAGGCATGTGGTTGCAAGCACACGAGGCACGGAAGTGCAGGTTCTACAGGCACGTTGACGCAGGCACAGGAGGCCAGTGTCGTGTGAGGCGCGTGGATGTAAGCAGCAGAGGCACGGAAATGAAGCCAACAGAGGCACGGACACGCTGCTTCTCGAGGTACGGATATCAACCCTGTGGATGTAGTACAAGAGTGCGTTGGGAGAGGCATGTGTTAGAATTCTCGGATAAAGAGGCATGGTTGTGAAGTCTCGGGAGCGACAAAGGCACGTTGGTTCAGGCATGGAAGGCAGAAAAGGTGAAACCACAACAGGCACGTACGTGTGTTTTCTCAAGTCACGGGTGTGCACTCTCTGGATGCACAAACGTGTGGCGGCAGAGGCATGGGTCCGACTACTCAGTTACAGAACCACGTTCGTGAAGTCATGTGGGTGTGGCATTACGGGGCACGCAAGAGTCTGGGCAAGTGACACGTGAGGCACGTGGGTGCATGTACGTGTAGGCACAGAAATGAAGGCACCGCGTTTGTGAAGTCACGTGGTAGTGCTGAAGTGGAGCCTTTCTACAGGCATTTGGATGCAGGCACATGAGGCACCGAAGTGCAGGTTCTACATGCACAGGAGGCCAGTGTCGTGTGAGGCGCATGGATGTAAGCAGCGGAGGCACGGAAATGAAGCCAACACAGGCACGGACATGCTGCCTCTCAAGGCACGGGTATCAACCCTGTGGATGTAGTACAGGAGTGCGTTGGGAGAGGCATGTGTTAGAATGCTCGGTTAAAGAGGCATGCTTGTGAAGTCTCGGGAGCGACGCGGGCGTGGAAGTGGGACCATGTAAGAGGCACAGCGCATGTTTCGTTAGGCACGTGAGGCATGTTGGTTCAGGCACGGAAGGCAGAAAAGATGAATCCAAAACAGGCACGTACGTGTGTTTTCTCAAGTCACGGGTGTGCACTCTCTGGATGCACAAACGTATGGCGGCAGAGGCATGGGTCCGGCTACTGGGTTACAGAACCACGTTCGTGAAGTCACGTGTGTGTGGCATTACGGGGCACATAAGAGTCTGGGCGAGTGACACGTGAGGCACGTGGGTGCATGTACGTGTAGGCACAGAAATGAAGGTAGCACGTTTGCGAAGTCACGTGGTAGTGCTGAAGTGGAGCCTCTCTTCAAGCATGTGGATGCAGGCACACGAGGCACGGAAGTGTAGGTTCTACAGGCATGTGGATGTAAGCATAGGAGGCACGGAAATGAAGCCAACACAGGCACGGACATGCTGCTTCTCGAGGCACGGGTATCAACCCTGTGGAAGTAGTACAAGAGTTTGTTGGGAGAGGCATGTGTTAGAATGCTCGGTTAAAGAGGCATGGCTGTGAAGTCTCGGGAGTGACGCGGGTGTGGCAGTGGGACCATGTAAGAGTCACGGCGCATGTTTCGTTAGGCATGTGAGGCACGTTGGTTCAGTCACGGAAGGCAGAAAAGGTGAATCCACAACAGGCACGTACGTGTGTTTTCTTAAGTCACGGGTGTGCACTCTATGGATGCACAAAAGTGTGTCGGCAGATGCATGGGTCCGACTAATTGGTTAGAGAACCACGGTTGTGAAGTGACGTGGGTGTGGCACGACGGGCCCCGTAGGAGTCACGGCAAGTGTCATGCGAGGCACGTGGATGTACGCACATGAGGCAGGGCTTTGAATGTACAGGAGGCACGGATTCTGGTACAGGAGGCACTAAAGTAAAAACACTGCTGTGACGGACACGAGGCACTTATCTTGAAAATAGTTACAATCAAGGGACAACGGGCAGAGAAAATCTGGTGTAATTACCAAGTTTGAGCTGTGCTCGCAGTATTTGAATCGTTTGAGGTATTATAGTTAGTGATGTGGCAGGTGTAGTACTTTTAAGCACATATCGTGTGGTGAAAACTCCGTAGCGGGGAGCAGTAGCATTTCTATTAAATGTCGTGTGTACGGTACTTCAATTTTTTAGACAAGTTGATTTTGGATAGTGCAAAACTCGACTTTTTGTGGTGGCTAGGGTTGTTGTCCCTGGAAATGGAATGCAATGGGATAGATTGTTATTTACATTCGACTGCTTGTGTTCGGCTTCTCGCTTCCATCGGTCTATTCTGTCTGTTCATTTTTTTTGTGATCTCCGCCGGCGGTGTTGAAGTCCTTGCTTCGTTGCTGTCGGGTGGGTACTTTGTGTTGTTGGGCGCACCGTTTGGCGGTGTGTATCTTGAAGTGGGAGGGTGGTTGGCGAAGCATGGTGGCGGTTGTTTTGCGAGGGGAACTCTATTTGGAATTTGGGCCCCTGTACTGAACCTAGGAGGAGACCTGGTGTGAGTGTGGAATGTTTCGAGATTTTGCTGTGGAAGAGAGGAAGGAAGAGAGTAGTGGAGGTGGGAGAGATGGAAATGATGGAACCGTCTGTAATCTTCGATGGTCTGATTTTAGTATCAAGATTCGTGTCGCCTGGCTTTTTTTTGTTTGCTATAGCATCTTAATAGACGTGTGAGGCACGGAACACCAAGCTCTACAGGCACCGACGTTGGAATTATAGAGGCACTGGTATCAACTCTGTGGATGCACAAATGTGTGGTGGCAGGGGCATGCATCGGAAGACTTACTCAGAGAGTCATGGTTGTGAAGTCTTTAGAGTTACGAGCGTGTGTCGCCACGGGCACGTGAGAGTGATGCGTCGGGAAGTTTGGTAGTAGAGGCATTTGTGCGAATAGTACTCAGAGAGTATCGGTTGTGGGTCCACACGTGTGAAGTCTGTGCAGCATTGGTCGTGTGGTAGTAGCGGCGTGCGTCGAAAAAGGTGCGAGCAATAACATTTGTTACGTGCTTAATCGGACGATTTGACGGTTGCTTTTTCCCGGCAACCGCGAGCACTACCACTCAGCGGTTGCCTCGACGCACAGCAACGACGAGCGCATGTCTTCCGCCCTCACGACCACGACGAGGCCGCCTCCAACCGCCTCCTCCATGACCCAGACCTTGGCACAAAAGGGTAACTGCGCTTCCATAGCCGCTCAATTCCGAAAACACTATTGTCGTTCCATCTTAACTAGCATCTCCTCACAATCTCTGTGTCAAGTTGGCCATCGCTGGAGGAGCGTAATGGCGGAGGAACCATCTGCCAAGCATCCCCGTGGTGAGACGTCCGACCAGAGCACGGAGGTCGACGACGTTCAGGTCCTCGGTCAGAAGCACGACTACAAAGTGCACCTCAAGGAGGTTGACATCCACGGCAAGGAAAAGCTGGATGTCGTATGCACCAGCAATCCTGAGGAAGCCGACAAGATGATCAGCAGGATCCTGAAGAGGGTCTGCGGCTTGTACCCTCAATACATCGGCATTGATGTCGAGTATCCAGGGAGGACGAACCTCCGCAGAGGGCAGCGGTTCTACAGTTATGCGTGGAGGAACTCTGTTTGGTATATCACATCACCGCGGCAACAAAATGGTGAACCATCCTACAGTTTCAACCTCTCCATGCTTCTGTTTAATTAGCTTTTCACCCTGAAATTTGATTAAATTGGTTTATTGACTTGATGTATCAGTGAAGTTTCTGAAGTAGATGCAGCAGCATAGATTTTGAACTTGACTCACCAGATCAGTTTATGTATTTGATGCACTAGATTAATTTATGGATTTGATGTACGAGATTATTTTCTGAACTTGATGTTCTAGCGTACTTTCTGTTCTAGTGTATTTTCTATATTTCATGTTCTAGTGTAGTTCAGTTTCTTGAATTGATGTGTTAACGTGGCTAAGAAGTAGATAGGTAATTGATTCAAGTATAAATACCAAAAATAAAAATAACATGATGTGCTTGTATTTTATTTCTGAACTCTGCATAGCAGTTTCTGAAATTTTTTCGTCCATGAATTATACGTACTATATGAGCATGTACTTGATCGATACTTGATGGATCCACCTTAAATGTGTCATCCCCCTGCAGGCCCAAGAGTCTGCGCCCGTTCCTGAAGGAGGACAGGTTCTACACCTTTGCCGGCTTCAGTATTGAAGGTGACAAAGAGATGCTGCGAAGTTCTGGTTTGGAGATCAACCCCGACAAGTACATCGACATCCAGCACAAATGGAGAGTTCCTTTCAAGGGAAGAAAGAGGTACCACTCTTTGGCTGATGTTGCAGGGAGCGTGATCCACCCATTCTACAAACAGATGAAGGATAAGATTGATAGGGTTGAAGACCATAAACTGTGGGGGATCAGCCCACTGCCAAATTACCTCATTGAGTATGCAGCGATAGATGCGTACGCCACCTACGAGTCATGGAAGAGAATTGAAAACATCAGAGAAGGTCTGGAGAGTGCAAAAGAGGCAGAGAAGAATTATGACGATCCTTACTACGGATACTAGTGATGACGAAAACATAGAAAACTGGTCATGGAGTTGCTAGTGTTTATGCTTGTCCTTTCTATTGTATTAGGTTCGTAGTTTACTTCTGTTAGAACGAAGCAGTTTCTAATGTCATCTGTATCAGGTTAAACAAGTTTCCTTATGTCAAGTTGTAGTTTGTTTATGTGATTGAGCAAGTTATTTAGCTTGCTAAGTACTATGTTTATTCTGCAATCATGTGATTTTGAAGTAGTAATGTTGCTTTTTACTCTAAAAACAACAAAATGCAAAACAGTCTTTTTGCGCTGAGTACAGTTTAGTTGTGCACACAAGCGCGGCTTCTTGAGGAGTGGCAGGAGTGGTATGGGTCGGAATACGCAGTTAGAGAGGCCCAGGTTTGCAGTCTCTAGAGTCACCGGCGTGTGTTACTACAGGGGTCGGAGGCACGTGGACGGAGTAGCAGAGTTCAGCTCCGAATACATAGTTACAGGGTCACGGTTTGGAAGTGTGTAGAGTCAAGGTTGTGCGACATCATGGGGCATGTAAGAGTCATGGCAAGTGTCATGTGAGAGAGGCACCTGGATCCAGGTACGCAAGGCACGGGATTGCGACTTCTCGATGCACGGGTATCAACATTGTGGGTGCACAATAGTGTGGTCTCAGAGGCATGTGTTGGAATGCTCGGTTAGAGATGCACCGTTGTGACGTTTGTGAAAATACATGGGCATGGTACCGTGACCATGTAAGAGTCGCGGGGCATGACACGTTAGGCACGTGGATGCAGTTACGGAAGGCACGGAGGTGAAGACCCAAGAGGCACGGAAGTGGGGTTTTTGTTGTTGCGAACAGCTATCAATCCTGTGGATGTTCAAAAGTGTGATACCAGAGGCATGCTTCCGAATACGCAGTTAGGGAGTCACGGTCGTGAAGCCTCTAGAGAGTCACGCGTGTCTGGCATCACGGGCATGGAGTGGTGTGGGGCTTTGAGAGGCATCACTGGCCCTTAATCCTCTGGATGCATGGTGGTGTGGTCGGAGAGGCTTGCGTGCTAATACTGAGGTAGGAAGGCACCATTGTGGATGCACAGGTGTGAGGTCTCTAACGGCGCGAGTGGGTGGCACCACATGCATTTGTTTGAATACTCATTTAGAGAGTCATGTTTGTACTCACGCCAGACTCATGCTGTAGGTTTGTGGCATTCGGCAGCACACGGTTTCAGAAAGGGGGAATGTTTGTGAAACATCAAAGTCACCGGCGGTCACGTGTGAGTAGTATTGAGAGTCACGGCGTGTCGACGTGACGCACGTATGTCTAGGGACGGACTTGGGCCTTTATGGGCCATGGTCATCAACCGCCTGGATTGATAGTTGTGAAGTGTCTAGGGGCACCGGCTTGTGTTCGAATGCTTGGTTACTGAAGAATCAAGGAACTACATCAATAAAAATAGTATATTGCTTCATTATTACAGTATGATGTGCGGTTAAACCGTCTTCTGATGTTTCGATGGAGCTAGGCTCATTCGCTTATCAACAACTTTTTATTCGCCCATTTTGCCGGGTTCGACTGTATTCTGATCGCTAAATAGTAGCTTGCACAGTTGTTGTGCTTTCCATTGTTCCGTGCCATCCTATAAAAAGTTCAGTGAAAAAAAAGGAGAAAAACCACATCAGTATTAGGTCATGCAGTTGTATGATATCTAGCAGATTTATTGCGAGTTTTAAGCGAAAACTTACGTCAAAATTATCTATCTCTTCGACGAAGTGGTTGCTATCAAAGAGATGCGCGAACCTTAGAACAGCAAACGGGGTTTCACCTTTGTTCACCTTTGGAACGCCCTGTAAAAATTCAACATCCCATCTAGTCTTTTCCTTTTCGAATTTTTCACCCAGTAATATTTCGTATACTACTTTAAACGTGGGAACCTGGGAATTGCATTTTGTTTTTGTTTTAGAGAGACATGTAGTGTAATTTGTAAAACTGAAAGATGGCGTTATTTACAATTCTTACCAGTTTGTCTTTATGGTTGTGGTATTTGTTATGCTCCTTTTCTTTGATGGCTTCGTTGTTTTCCATGTTCGCAATCTGCTTAATTAGTTTGCCATCATGCACGTGTCGATCACGTTGATTTTTCAGGTATTCTTGCTTCTTCAATTCTTCAAGAGAGGTTTCTTCAGGTTCGATGATTTGAAGCTTCCTTCTATATCTGTCGAGCACCAATAGTGTGTATCGGTCTTCCTTTTCAAATGGCATGAATACCTGTGGCACAAAAGTTTTATTGTTAGAGGAGAGTTTAGAATATAGTATTCTGTTTGAAATGCTTATTTTTATTTTGTTGTATGGAAAACGCTATTACCATTTTTGTTGTTTTGAGCTTCTCTGATTGACATTTCTGAAGGAACAAAGGAACCAGGACATCCTTTTTTCGTGTGAAATCATCTCTAAAGTTCTTCATAGATTTTCTTTTATCCTTTAAACCCAGAATGTCCTGCAGGCAACAAATAAAAAACGATAAAAATGAGTTAGAAAAAATATATCGGTACCAAGAGATTAAACAATAGTTCGAAAAAGATGAGTTTATATGATAACTGTGATTTTTTTTTGAAATTTACCTCTGCAAAGCTTGGGCCTAATAATAGTCTATGTCTTTTGTGTATAGTTTGGTTGCTGCTTTCCCATGCTTCTGCTAACTCATCGAGCACCTTCTTTTCCATTCCTTGATGTTTTTTCTTGTTTGCAGGCCCAAATATTTCATTTAGCTTTGATCCAGTAAGAGTTGTGCTTTTGCTCTGTGGTTGATCTCTCGAGAATACTACTTTTCTGCTTACATACAGGGCAGTAGAAGAAATTTTTGTTGAGAAAGTCATTAACTAAGTAAGCTGATAAACAGGAATTTAAGGTTCTTTCCTGTTTCCTTTCTGATTTGTGTGATTGCTGCCTAACTTGAACTAATTTGAGGTATAAAAGGAACCAAGTTACCTTTTGAATTCATCCTGCCATGTGTCACCCATGACTATGTTGTAGAGCTCGTTTGCCTTATCCACGTGTAGAAATGAATGCCGGTGTTGCGGGTATTTCTTGCTGCTCTCTGATTGATGCTGGGTTTTTTCGTCTCGCTCTGTCAAAGCAGATAAAAAATTATGGCTGTTGTTTCTAAAAGAAATATTTGAAGCTCTAGTAATGTTGAGTGATGGTAAAAATGAAAATAGTTATATTACCTTTCATGGGTGAAAAAAGGTTTGTAGTCTCTGGTTTGTAATCTTTGAGTTTTCCAGGAAGTTGATGGTCCTTTATTTGGTTGGTTTTACTGAGTATGAGTGTGTATACGTACTCCAGTTTCCATTCGGCATCGACCTTGCTGGGCTGCAGGCATGTGAAAATGTAAGGTTTATAGTTATGTGTTGTTCACAATTGTTAATAAACTAATTACGGTAATAAAGAAATCAAGTTATTTGACGTGTATGTAGTGGTAACTTACATGAAAATCCTCTCTGTCCTTGACCAGTTCTTTCCCATTATAGTATTTCGCAAATTGGGCCGTGAAGTGACCGCATTGTGTTCCTTCTTGCTTTGGTGTGCAGACCCTGTGAGGCCTTTCTGCTATCCTTTCCCAGTCTGGTTCGTTCTTGTGTTTTAGCCCGTGGTGCTTGTTCATCAGCACGGACATCCTTCTCATCTGTTATTGCATTATGGTTTTGTTGTTTGGGTGTGGCATTGAGGAAAGTAAGAGTATCATACTATCATGAGGAAAAGAGGAAATCAATGTACAAAAAGTACGTACCAGTTCTTCTCGATGCACGTGGTGTTGACTCCAAGACAAATCGGCGTAGTTTACGTAGTTCAGTGAGTCAAGGATGTCCATGCTATCTCTGTACTTGTACAATACATAGAGCGTGTAGTGGTTGTTTGCGTGATGAGGTATCATGATCTACGTTGAGAGAGGAGATCATTGTTGATGTAAAAATTGAATTACATTTTATTGTTGAAGCTCAAAGAGAATAGGTCATGTGCTAAGTAATAATACTGAACTTACCATCTTCGAATGGAGGATGTCTTTACCTCCCACGAGGAGTTCAAATCCTTTTAGTGCTTCGTCCTCGTTGAATTCTGATAGCTCTCTGTTATCATAATTGAGACCGAGCACCAGCTTCAAGAAAGAGAGTGTGTGGTTTTAGTTAAATATTCTATCGTAGTAATGGCGGTGGTGTTTTTGTTGGTGAGGTATGCATACATTTGCGAAACCTGCAGGGAGTACAATTGTGTCGTCTGGGTTGAATGGTTCTTGTTATTTCCATTCCTCCAGTAACGTGTTTAGCATGGATCCCTCCATCTGTGTTTCTTCTTTTCCTTCTTGTTCCATGAACGATTTTGCTGAAATGCTGTCTTCTCGGTTTGAGCTTTTATATTTATATAGCACTTGTCTGCAAGGAGGGTTTGGAAGTAGGTGAGTGAATTGTTAGTTGGATGTTAGAGAATCTGTAGCTCTCTGTAATTGTTTCCATGGAACTAGGAGAATCTGCTTACCCTATACATTCTCTCTGTCCTTGTCGGCTCATCATATATCTATAGAGTTGTATGGCCTTTTCTCTGTAAATGAAATCTCCTGGAACAAGTGATGCAACCTTGACTTTCCCAGGTTCCTTGCTTGGTCGTTTGAATGGCCTCTTAATTGAGATTATGTTTGCTGAGCTGATCTCTGATGATTGAATCATTGAGGGTTTTGGGGATCTTGTCTGTACTCTTGCAAGATGCCTTGCCTTTTTCTTGTCGTGACCTAACTGCGCCTGCTCATTAGGCTGCCTAGGTGTTGGTGATTCCTTTTGTGTGCTGTTGTTTTTGATGCTCAGTTCTACTGAGATTGCAGCATCATGTTTCCTCTGTTCAAGTATCTTTTCTGTTAAATCCTTCTCTTTCTGCTTCTTTTCTTCTTGTGCATGTTTCACCTCGGGTGATGTTCCTGGTTTGCGATCTTCGCCAATAGGGTTCTTGTTCTGTTTGAAAAGCTCTTGTTGGCTAGTTGGTACGCTCTTTGTCCTGTTATCACCTTCTAAAGTAGAGCCTGTTATGTCTTCTGTCTTTTTATTTGGGGGTGGTCTATCTGGTTCTATCGGTGGATCTTTCCGTTCGCCTTCTTTTTGTAAATCAGTGTCTAGCTGCGCGTGTTGTTCCCTCTATAAACCAGCATCTGTCTGGGCTTGTTCTTCCGTGAGTGCTTCTTCAGTCGCTTTGGTGGTATCCTTGCTGCTCACATGATAATCTTCTTTCTCCTCATCGCTGCTTGTGTCATTAATGTCAATAACTTGTATCTCTTGAGCGCTCGTCCCAATGTGCTCGGGAGTTGGAGGAATCTCTTCTTGAATTATGTCACAATGTATTTGTTGCATTTCACTGTCTTCCATATCGACCTCAGAGTTCAACATATCTGTTAAAATAAAAAATAAAAAATTATTGGTGTGTTCTGAAAATTATATAAGTAGAATTTTACTTTGTTGTCTTCAGAAAGAGAAACCTTTAGTGTAGTTGACTAATGATAGTGCGGCTGTATCTCTGTATTGGCTGATTATTTGATAGAGAATTTTCTTCCTCAACTACGGGACTTGTTCTTCTGTTAGGTACACTGTTTCTCCACCGTCGGTGTAGTGCTTTGCGTTCATGAACATATAGAACGCACAGTCGAGTCTGCGGGTAGAAGGATGATTGGTTATTGTCGTTGTCCAAAGATGGTTGGGCAGTTTAGGTGAAGTTGTCCTAACGTCCTATGTTTTTTATGGATTTCATTAATAATTTAATTGTTACAGTGAGTAAGGAAAAGGAGAAAGGTTTGTAGTGCTTACGTTCCTCCCTGAAGTGGCACCTGCATTTTGACCTTTTCGAAATGGTCAATACTACTTGGAGACAGCTGGAGCAATTTGCTTACTTGCTTCCATGTCCTCTTTACTCTGCTTGTTACTGTGTTGAAATAATCCATTGTGCCTTGATATTCATCTGGTAAAGAGTCAAGGAGTTCAAAGCGCTCTTTTTCATGTTTATTGTAACAACGAAGTAGTGGCCCACAACTCCTTCTCGAACAGGCCTGCCTATGCAAACTGGTAGAAAGAACTTCAAAATGCAAAATAAATAAATAAGGGATCCTTCTTGGATTTAGTGATGATTTTTTGATCGTTAGACGGAATTGTAGTGCCGGGATTGTATTTCTTATCTGTAACATGAGATGTGCTTACTATGTCGAAATCTTGTAGTTGCTCTCCTTCTTCCAGATCAAGGAATCTTTTAAGCCTTTTAGGCATTGTCTTGTCTCTGACGTGTGCTTCGTCTTTATTTTTGAACTCCAATGGATCTTCGTGGTTGGCCATGCGTATTGATGCCTGCTTTTTTGTCACATGTGCGTAAAAGAGATTTGTAAATTCAATTTTACAGAAAGGTTGATTGATCGATAGAGTGATATTCATTGTTGAAACTTGAGGTTTACGTACGGTGTTGTATGTTGATAGAATCATTCTCTTTGTGCCCCTGAATTGCTTTTTCAACATCTGTAGCATGACTGCCATGGTTTCGCTGCGCACTGCCTTTCCAGACTTGAACCTTTCTGCCATGAGGCTCACCGTTACTATTGACGTCTCTGTATTTATAAAAATCTCGTGCCTGCAATATATATATATATATATATATATATATATATATATATTTACAGGTATACATGTAAGATGTTTAAGGGAGAAAATCATTGGAAGAATATAATTCGTTGGTGGTAACATGAACTTACCCTTTGTCCTTATTCGCTGTCATGACGTTGTTGTACAGGCGTTCGATCCCTTGATCTTTTGTGCCTTCTTCGATGGCCAGGGTTTGTATGATCAATGGTTCACGTTCTGTTTGAGTGCCGTCCTGGCTTACCGTCGTGTTTGTGGCGGCAACATCTTTTACAACACAATGTTTCTTGTCTGATGGTGCGGCCTTTTTCTTTTTGTTGTCTGACTTTCTCTCTGGAATGTTTGCTGCATGGTCTTCCAATGCACCGTGGCCCTTTGCTTCTTTGCTTCTGTCTGCGTGCGTGTCTTGTTGAGGTTTCTGCGTTATCGTGCAAAAGCGTGGTTAAAAAATAATTAAATATGCTCGTTATTTTCATTGTAGTTTAGTGTCCGTTCCCTAAGAAAAATACTCAAATGTTTAGTGTGTCTTTGAACGTTTTTTTTGTAGCTTCACCTTTCCAGTCGTTTCCGCCGGTGCTGCCTCTTCGAGCTTTTCTTCTTTGAGTGGAGGTTTTTGGAGCTCCTCTGGATCTTTTTCGTTTTGTTCATCCGTGGTGTCGTCGTTTTTGTCTTGTGGCTGTTGAGACATAGAGGTAGGTAAATGAGATTGCATTTGTGTCTTTGTTCACTCAAATATCTAATTTCCTTAAAAGTAGGTTATCTCACTTCACCTTTTCAGTCTTTTGCGTCGACATTGGCATTCCTGTTATTTCTTGCTCGGACAGCGAAGGTTTTCTGGGTTGGTCTACGGCGGTTACGCTGTCCGTTGTTGGAAGAACATCTTCTGCTTGTTCCATTCCCTTGTGTTGTTGTGTTTGTTAGTCTTGAATATTGGTGCTCTCCTTTGTTTCTTGGATCTGTCGAAACGCAAAAAAGTAATTAAAATCTGTCAGTGTTTCTTTCTGGTGGGTGCATTTTTTTATATGCTATAGAAAGAGGTTTTGTAGCTTGACCTCTACATTCAATCTCTCTTTTGCCGTTCCTGTCATTTCTTCTCTGCCTTCTGGAGTTTTTGTACATTGTCGAGCGGTAGCAGCACTTTCTATCGCTTCTTGAGGCACATCTCCTGCTTCATTTGTTTCTTTCTTCTGTTCAATCAAAAAATGTAAATAAAGTTTGGACTTCATCTGTGCATGCATAACTTTTTTGTTTTAACGTTGTAGGAGCAGGTACGTGTAGCTTTACCTCGTTGGTATTCGATGCTGGTGGCATGTCTTCTCGGTTGTGTTTGTCACGTGAAGACTGCTCTTTGGTCAACGTACTGGGTACCATTTTATTCGCCATTTGCCCTTGTTTTTTGGTTTGTTCTGTTTGTACTCCTTGCTGTTCTTCGGCATGACCGTCCTCGTTTGTTTCCTGCGTTTGATGAAAAAGGAAAAGCATGGTTCATTGCTTGTAATTCTTGTATTACTGTGACAGGTTGTGCTGGGCAGTACATTTCTTATAAATTTTGGAAAAATGGTTCTTGTTGAATTTTACCTTTGCGCCGGTGGTTGGGATATCCGTTTGTGCGTCCACTTTTTCTTTGCTTTGTATACCAGCCTTGGGTGTGTCACCAGGTGCAGTGTCTGAGGCTTTCTCCCCTGTATCGGTCATCTAAAATGCTCTTGTGTTGAAGAGCTCTTCTATATCAACTTTCTGTTTTGCATGGGCATCCTGTTCTCTTCGCTGTGCTTGTAATACCTGATAGATGAAACAATATGAGTTGACGGTATTTGGGCAAAGTGGGTTTGGAAGTTTTACCACTTCTTTGTTGTTTTCTTCTTGTTTTTGTGCCGTGCTGTTAACAGTCGATGCTAGATCAGCCCGTGCCTCGTTTGCGGGAGCGTTGATATGATACTTGTCCGGCTGAGTGTATATTTTGTTACAGATTTGTCAGTTAACTCAAGACCGTTTCTAGTTTAGAGAGAAGAGACTTTTTAGAAAGAAGAGGCTGATTTTTTATACTCACGTCTTTGCTGCCTCCGATCCTATTCGTCTCTTGTACTGCTCCTGTTGACGCTCTTGAGGGAGCATCATCTATTGTTGGGTTGCTTGTTCTATTGCTTCCATCCTCTTGCTCGGTGTTCTTGACGACATGCTGCTGTTGGCCTTTATGTTTCGGTGGCGTTCTCTTGCCGTGTCCCTGACAGAATCGAAGACAGATTTTTTAAGTTCAAGTTTGAAAGCATCGCTTTCGAGTCACATGGATGATGTATTTGTTCTCATTTACCTGTTTCTGATCTTGATTCTCTGCTTCTGCAGCTACTTTTCTACCTTGTTCTTGCTGTCCTTCGGCACTTGCTGTATTAGTTGATACGTGCTCCTTGCTTTGCTCTTTTTGCACCTTGTTATGTTCTTTTGTCTCCCTCTGGCTAATTCTCGAGGTCTGTGTTCTTGATTTTGTCATTCTTTTCTTCCTTTCATGTTTGTTTTGTTGGTCTTGTTCTTCCTTCTTCCTTTTTCTCCTCGCTCCTGGTTCTGCTGTGGCTGCGAATTCTTTCATGTGGTTGCCATGTACAAGTGCAACTGTGGCTCCTGCGTCTGCTCCATCCTTTAACTTCAGCGTCGTCTCTTCTGGTAAGCTCACTCTGCAAACAATGTCCTGAAATTTTCTAAGTTGTTCGAGAGAATCAATCAGGGCCGTTGTTTGTTGCACCACTGATTTCTTCATGTTTTCATCTAATTCCTCCTCTTGTTCGCTGCATTGGTGTCCAGCCCTGGTCTTTATTCCCGGTATCTGTTTTGTTTCGTCGAGTACTTGTTTCAACGTCTATCCTTCCGAATATTTCATATGATCCTGTGCTGGTGCCTGTGACTGGATCCTTGCTTCCACTCGTGCTGACATGTGCTTCGTCCTGGCGCTTGGTTGGAGGTGGTAGTAGCTTCGTCGTCTGCTGGTGCTCCTGTTGTTGTGCTGGTATCATCTGTATTGAATACGAAGGTATTGCTGTGCTGGCATAGAAGATCCTCTCTGCTGTTCCTTTCCATGTCTGCATTGTTTCGGCAGAATGGAATTGGTTAGACTGGAAACCGTTTTTACAAGGGATAATGCATATATATTCAATAGGGCTATACCTTTATCTTGCCAAATTCATAGTCATCTGGTCGTGCTTTTCCGTCCCTTTTCATGTCTGCTCTAGCTATTTTCTTTAGGTCACTCTCTTTTAGGTGGTTTGCTCGCGGTAATGATGTCTTGTCCATTGTCTTTGCAATCTTGCGCATTTCTATTGTGTCGGTCGGTAGCAGCAGGGAGTCGAGGTACATTATTACTGGTCCCTGTGCTAAACCATTGAGATGCTTTTTGTTCTTTTCTTCCTGAGGCAACAACCTGTGCTTCTGCCATATCTTGGCTCCTTCCTTAATACTTTCGTTGATTACCTCGCATAAATCCATCTTTGCCATTTCTGGATAGTCCAAGTCCTTGACCATAATGGCTTGTTTGCTGAAGGTAGGGGAGGTTGTTCCACAGACAACGTTGTGGAAAAAAAAGGAAAAATATTTTAACTGATTTCCTGTTTGATTGTTCGTCATCTACTTTCACCAATTTTTGTAGTTCTTTAAACAGATCGTCGTGATGGAAATCCATTTTCTTGAGGCCAAGTTCTGTGATCAGTTCTTTCATTGAAGTTGAGCTCTTCTCTGGCCTTGGTGCTGACTTTTCCGTGCCGTTTGGGTATCCAAACACCTTGTGTATAGCTTCCTTGGTAATCTTGATTTCTTTCAGCTGATCAGCATCACCGAATGTTATTGTCATGCTTTCTGTGTCCAGGTTGTCGTAGATGTGTGCTGCAAGCGGTTTGCAGATGGAGCGCTTTATTTGGCATTCCTCTATGCTTCCAAACCCGGCCGTCCTAACATCTTGCCGGTGACGTTCTTCTAGTAAGTTCCATGCTCTATTGACCTGATCAAATGCTGCTCCTGCCTTGATTTCGCATTTGTCCTTAGTTGTTGTTGCATCATGTTCATCATCCGTTCTTGCTGCCAATTCTTTTCCACTTGTGTTTATCCTCTTTCTCCGCTTCTGTCTTGGTTTTCCCTGTGTAGAAAAAGAGTGTTTTGTTATAGAGGATGGTTTGGTTTTCATGGGTGAAAAGCGGTAGGAAAAATCTGTAGAGAAAATGTTTTACATCATTGTTGCTGTCCTCTGCGGCGCCACCGTTGTCCCCTGCGGCGTCATCGCCCTTTGCACGAATGAGATCATCATCATGTTTTGTGCCATCGTCGTCGTCGGCAGCATCACGCTCTGACTCTTTGGTGGCATCATCCTCGTCTTCTTCCAACCGTTGTCTTTTGTTTTCCTTCTTGGTTTTAGTTAGTTCATTCTTGACCCCTGTAACTGCTGGCGGGAGCACCATTAGAGGTCTTGGCCGCTGCTGCTGCAAGGTAGCACAGTCGCTGATGAGTTGAGTTTTGTCCTTTATCTTTTGTCTTTTTGTTCTAGGAGGAACGACAGTCTTGGTTTCTGATGGCCTCTCTTTTTGTAGCTCCCTGCTCGAAGTTGGTGCTGGCACTTGCTCGGGTGCTTCGTTGTCCATGTTCCGCTTCGTTCTTTTTTCTGACGGGTCAGGAGAGATAAGTGGTTTTTCTGGATATGCACTATTAAGTTCAGTCAAAATCGTTTCAGTATCTCCTCCTGCACATCAGTCACCTACACGATGATTATGTAACAAAAGGATTACGTAGCAAAATCGAAATAAATGGGATATAGTTTTAAAACCATGTCTTCCATGACTGCAGAAAAAGAATCTGAAACTTAATCTACATAGATTCATAAGATAGCCCTTTTCTTTCATTTCCTGAGCTAAAAAGGCGATCAATCCATTGTTTTCTTGTTATATCAAGTCTTCTTCCTAACTCTTGGTTTGGCCAATGAGTGAGGGAAATTAGGGTCAGGTGTGAGCAGTATGGCTGCTGTCAAGTCCATATCAGTGAGGGGAAGTCTTTTTTATAGGGAAAAACACTACAAATGATATTCTGTAAATATAATTGTAAGGTTTAGAGGGTAAGATAGAATATTCTCGAATGAATAATGATACACATAGTGTGTGAAAAATTTCATCGAAGTGTAATTTCCCAAGACTGTGTGGACGTAAGTGGTTAACTTACTGTTGCTGCTACATAGTTTTTGTTATATGGTTTGAGTGAGCCTTTTATAGTACCTTGCTGCATGGCAGGCTGTTCTGCAGGTACCCTGTTTTCCTTATTACCATTCCTTGCTGCGTAAAAATGCCCAGGCATTAGCAGCAGTAGAAGCAAAATTTAATTTCACAGCAAAAAGAGGAGATGCATCCCGTGGACTAAAAAACGGCACTGCCGGAGAGGCACAAATTGTTTCACGCTATAAGCACATAGCTAGATCTATTATTGGAGCACGGATGTTGATATGAGAGAGGCACATAATTTGAAACAGATAAAATCAACGGATATATAGAATCTCCTGTAAATAGCAGGTTTTGAATTTAAGGATGCTCTCATGGTTTGAATCTAGAGCAGTGTCCTAGATAGTTCTGGCATGCACAATACGTTTTAGGCAAATATCTTGCGAGCAGATTTCTGTGGCGGATAGTGGTAGCATCCTATTGCACGCGTGTCTACCTTATTTCAATTTTGCTAGAAAAGTCTAAACAGACTTTTTGGAAACGCGGTTTTGTGTGGCGGTTAGGGTTCATGTCCGTCAAAAAGGGGGGAAATCACTTTGATCGAACTGTGGTAATGGAATGTAATGGATTAATATTTTTTTACCTTCGATTGCTTGTGAGGGATTCGTCGCATCCATCGGCTGCGTTTTCTCCTTGCTCTCTGTTGGTACCTCCGCCACGAGCAGGGGTCGTCGCCGTCAGTCGGCGCCGCCGCCGGGAGAGGTTTTTGATGCTTTCGCGATTGTCTGTATCTCGAAGTGGATGGCGGCTGGTGGGTGAGGCGAACGCGATTTGGATTTTTGGTTGGTCTGCTGGATTGGACAATGCGGGCAAAAGCAGAGAGGAGGGTGTTCGAGAGAGGGGAACTGGTGAATTGTTCGAGATTTTCGGTGCGAAAGCAAAAGGAAGAAAGGAGTGGAGGGAGAGAGGGAAATGGTCCAACCGTCGCGAATCTTCGACCATCCGGTTTCACATCAAGATTGGTGTAACTTTCTGTGGGCTTCAATGGGCTTGTTTTTTTCCTTGCTTGCTCAACTGCGGGAGCGTTTTTTTATTTTAGTGTGGTGACATCGACGTGGGCATGGTTTGGTGTTACCCAGAGTCACGTTCGTGCCTGCGTGGGTTACAGACGTTTTCTATGACGTTCCACGATGAGGCGCATGGAAGTGAGGCCACCAGCGCTCACCCTCCTATGGAAATGGCGAAGCGTCTCGAATCTTGGACCGTCCGTTTGGACATCAAGATTGGTGAAACTTTCTGTGTACTTCCATGAGCTTGTTTTTTGCTTGCCATCTTAACTGTTAGTCGGTGGGATGTTAGCATTTTTTTGATTTTAGTGTTTTTGTGTGATCCACAGGGGCATGGCTTGGCGTTACTCAGAGTTACGTTCATGGTTCTTTTTGTTCCAAACGATTCCGCTCGCCAATTCATTTGGAGAGGCATGGACATGAACTCATGGGAAGCATGTTAACGCATTGGTCAGAGTCAAGTTACCATGGTTGTATGCTTTTGGTATTTCCAAATGATACCACTCGCTCGTTCTCTTGGAGAGGAATGGACGTGAAAACGGCGGGGGCAAGTATTGTTATTAGCCAGAGTCACGTTTGTCCACGCGTGTGTTACATGCATTTTCTCTGGTGAGTCACTGTGAGGTGCGTGGAAGTGAAGCCGAGTTGGCAGTCTGTTGCCAATGCAACAGGCACACTCCTGACGCTGTGTATGGAAATGTTTTCTTGTCAAGTCGTTCCTTTTTTGTGGAGAGTCGCGGTGGTGCGTTCCAGGGAGGCACTATTTGTTATTAGAGAGAGTCACGTTTCATTGTTCTTTGTGTTCCAAATGATTCCGCTCGCCAGTTCATTTGGAGATGCATGTACATGAACTCATGGGAAGCATGTTAACGCATTGGTCAGAGTCAAGTAACCACGATTGTATGCTTTTGGTATTTCCAAATGATTCCGCTCACTCGTTCTCTTGGAGAGGAATGGGTGTGAAAACGGCGGAGGCAAGTATTGTTATTAGCCAGAGTCACATTTGTCCACGCGTGTGTTACATGCAATTTCTCTGCCGAGTCTATGTGAGGTGCGTGGAAGTGAAGCCGAGTTGGCACTGTGTTGCTAATGCAACAGGCACACTACTGGCGGTGTGTATGGAATTGTTTTCCTTCCTTTTTTGTGGAGAGTCACGGTGGTGCATTCCGGGGAGGCACTGTTTGTTGTTAGAAAGAGTCACGTTTCATGGTTCTTTGTGTTCCAAATGATTCCGCTCGCTAGTTCATTTGGAGAGGCATGGACATGAACTCATGCGAAGCATGTTAACGCATTGGTCGGAGTCAAGTTACCACGGTTGTATGCTTTTGGTATTTCCAAATGATTGCGCTCGCTCGTTCTCTTGGAGGGGAATGGACGTGAAAACGGCGGGGGCAAGTATTGTTATTAGCCAGAGTCACGTTTGTCCACGCGTGTGTTACATGCATTTTCTCTGGCGAGTCACTGTGAGGTGCGTGGAAGTGAAGCTGAGTTGGCACTGTGTTGCCAATGCAACAGGCACACTCCTGACGCAGTGTATGGAAATGTTTTCCTTGTCAACTCATTCCTTTTTTGTGGAGAGTCGTGGTGGTGCGTTCTAGGGAGGCACTGTTTGTTATTAGAGAGATTCACGTTTCATTGTTCTTTGTGTTCCAAACGATTCCGCTCGCCAGTCCATTTGGAGAGGCATGTACATGAACTCATGGGAAGCATGTTAACGCATTGGTTAGAGTCAAGTTACCACGGTTGTATGCTTTTGGTATTTCCAAATGATTCCGCTCACTCGTTCTCTTGGAGATGAATGGACGTGAAAACGGCGGAGGCAAGTATTGTTATTAGCCAGAGTCACGTTTGTCCACGCGTGTGTTACATGCATTTTCTCTGGCGAGTCACTGTGAGGTGCGTGGAAGTGAAGCCGAGTTGGCACTGTGTTGCTAATGCAACAGGCACACTACTGGTGCTGTGTATGGAAATGTTTTCCTTCCTTTTTTGTGGAGAGTCGCGGCGGTGTGTTCCACGGAGGCATTGTTTGTTATTAGAGAGAGTCATGTTTCATGGTTCTTTGTGTTCCAAATGATTCCGCTCGCTAGTTCATTTGGAGAGGCATGGACATGAACTCATGCGAAGCATGTTAACGCATTGGTTAGAGTCAAGTTACCACGGTTGTATGCTTTTGGTATTTCCAAATGATTCCGCTCACTCGTTCTTTTGGAGAGGAATGGACGTCAAAACGGCGGAGGCAAGTATTGTTATTAGCCAGAGTCACGTTTGTCCACGCGTGTGTTACATGCATTTTCTCTGGCGAGTCACTGTGAGGTGCGTGGAAGTGAAGCCGAGTTGGCACTGTGTTGCTAATGCAACAGGCAGACTACTGACGCTTTGTATGGAAATGTTTTTCTTGTCAACTCATTCCTTTTTTGTGGAGAGTCGCGGTGGTGCGTTCCAGGGAGGCACTGTTTGTTATTAAAGAGCGTCACGTTCGTGCCAGCGTGTGTTACGGACGTTTTCACTAAGGTGTCACCTCGAGAAGCGTGCAAGTTAATTCGCGGATATAGTAAGATCTTGATATAAATATCATTTCAAAAAACAATGGCAATGGATAATAGTATGAATCCGACAGTAATTTCTCTGGAATACAGATAGACGTACACAGTAACTTAACTGTGTTTGAGATGTTTTTTATTGAATATATACGGACCATTTGAAAGAAGTTGAGTGGTTGTAGTGTGGACGAACGCACGGGGAGACGAAATGATAGTACTTGTGTTTCCCAGGCGTGCAGAGTTCGAGGTATTTAAGAGAGATTGTGAAAATTCGAGGCATCGGTTACTCTGTTTGACCGTCTGACCGGTGTGCATGTGTTATAAAAAGGTACCTACTCATGGAACACTCCACGTCCACAATTCTCCAGAGACAGGCCCCTCTTTCTAGCTGGTAGCTCCTTGCTTGCGCCATGACAGGTAAGAGGGGTTCTGGGTGTTCAAGCAACCATGCAGCGAGGACCAAAGCCGCGGAAAGAAGGGAGAGGTGCCGCCGCTATACTGCCCCGTTGCCAGGTGTCCAACGATCTCTCGCGTGGAGGCGAATCCTCCCACAAGCGCATTCGCCATGGAGACGATCTTGGCAAGATGGTAGTACCGAATTCCTTAGCCAGCGACGACGTGCTCGATGAGCTAATTAAGCAGCAGCAGTTCATCGCTCGCCTGGAGAAGTTGGTGCAGCAGAGCAATGCCTCTATGGAGAAGTCCACTAGTCTCATATTTCGATCTCTGTGTGAGAATGAGTAGCTTCTCAAAGAGCACCACCAGAAGGATCAGGAGGCCGCCCGCTGGAAGAATCTGTATGAGCAGAGCCATGCGTTGGTGTAGAAGCTGTCGGGCGAAGTGGAGCAGCTTATGGATGAGAAGGCTGAGGTCCTCGTCAAGTACAAGAGCCTGGTTGAGGATTTGTATGCTGCTGTGAACGAAGGTCATGAGGCGACGAAGAAGCAGACTGAGGATGCGCTCGCCCACCAGCCGATCAAGAACGTTGCTGGAGTGTAGGCAGAGAGCTTGAAGCGTGTGTTTTTTCGTTGCGTTGGGGCATGTGGCCTTTTGTACTTACATGAATCTGTAAAGCATTTATGTGTTGCATTGTCATCGTGTTGTTTCGTTCGTTGGTACATGTAGATGAGTAGGCTCTGGGCATGGATGTCACTTGTTAGCGTCGGTCGTGAAGTGAATACAGCCGCGGTTCTGTACCAGGCAGCGACATGAGTTGTGTACTGACAATGGCGTGGACGTTCGTGGTACTGTTAAGGGTCACAGGCACGGGCGTGAAGCGCTAAGAGGCATGTTGCCGTATAATATGGAGTCACGCTCCCCTGTGTTTTTGTTCCGAGTGCTTCCGTCAGACTCTATCAGAAGGAGAGGGACGGCCGGTGAGGCATAGCTTTTCATTATGCACAGTCACGTTCGTTTCTTTAACCCAGCGGAATGGGTTGAGACGCCAACACTTACTATTGACTCTGTTGTTAAAAGCTTGTTTCCTTGTTTTCAAAAGCACAATCACACTTCTTTCTTGATGTTTCGTATATTACTCGATAAAGGTGTGGACTAGATTAGATGGAGAGGCACGGGCATGGTGTGGTGTTATATAGAGTCACGCTCGTCTGTGTTTGCGTTCCGAATAATTCCGTTGACTCGATCAGATGGAAACCCAGCGGAAAGTCATCATTTTGTCTTACTCACAGTCACGTTCGTTTCTTTAATTGCGGAAACCCAGCGAAAAGGGTTCAGGTGTGAACACTCACTATTTACTCGGTGAGGCACGGAATGGCTTGTTCGAGAGAAGCTGATGTGTTGTATTCTTTGCACGGTGGTGGGTCCCAGGAAGTGCCGGCGTGGTATTGTGAAGAGTCACGTTATGTTGTTTTCGTGTTCCAAATGTTCCAAATGATTCCGTTGAACCGTTCGCAACGGCAGGCATATCCGTGCAGCGCGAAGAGGCATGGTTATGATTTACCAAGAGTCACATCCGTGCGTTTATCGCGGAAACCCAACGGTTCGACGGGCGTCTCTTCGTACCTCGGGAGTGAACGCCACGTGGCGCCGCTCCAGAAACCTAATGGTCCGACGGGCGTCTCCTCCGGTGACGCCGCTCTGGCTCGTCGCCCGAGGCCAGGCTCCGGCTATTTAAGCAGGACGGGGTCTCGAAACCCTAGCCACATTCTACTCCTCCCTTCGTCCACCGCGAGGCCTTCGACTCCTGTTGCTCATAACTATTCACTGACCATCTCCGCCATGGCTAGGCAGAAGGAGACTACTCCAGACTGCCGTGCATTGTCGCGGGAGGAGATCCCGGCTCGCGAGGGTTCCTCGTCCGTAAGTTCACCCTGTTTCTACTTCTCCTTCATTCATTTTTTCTTTCTTTCGGTTGCTTTGATTTTGTTTGTGAAACATGAATTATTGTGGTCAGCTGACTCCTAATTTGATGTGGGTGTGCCTTGCTGATACTGATTTACAGTCAGTTGGAGGTAGGGTTAGTCTGCGTCATGGTCTTGAACAGAAGACCCCTGCTGTAGAATTGGGGAGCAGCTGTGGCTCGAAAGAGAAGGGAATGGTGAGCGGGGCGGCGACGGCAAGTGTTGTGAGGTCCTCGTTAGTTAGTCTCAATAACCTGGTCGATGAGATGAATACTTTGGTTTCACTTCCAAAGGCTGACAAAACGTACGAGCAGCTGCTGGAGATCACCTACGCGTGGAAGAAGCTTTGCGAGGAAACAAAGGAAGATTTGGAGAAGGCGAATGCCAGGATCGTAGAAATTACGACTGAGACGAGAAATCTCCTTAGAGAGCACATCCGGTCGTTGTAGGAATCGGCCACAGGTGTGAAGCGACATGACGAGAATATGAAGGCGCTGAAGAAGGAGATTGATGGACTGCGCCGGGAGCAAACCAGCAACAAGGTCGGTGGGGACTAGGTATACAGCAGCGTCCCTGGCTATTGTGTGCGTCTGGTGTTGTTAAGCAGTGGAGTGGAGTTTCTTACCTTGTCTTGTGAAATTTCGCTGTCAGCTATCTTGCTAACAAAATGTATTTTGGTTTCGAGTATCGTTGTAATTAGGCGCCATTACTTATGATGCACGGGACGTGAAGTCTCTGCATCCACGGTTGTGAACCTAGTATTGTAATGACTTGTGTACTGATGAAGGCGTGTACGTTTGTGGCTTTTCTGTGTTGCAGTGTTTTGGGTCACAGACACGGGCTTGCATCCCACAGATTCATGTTGTGGTTTTATATAGAGTCACGTTCGCCTGTATTTGTGTTCGAAATGTTTCCGTTGACTCGTTGAGAAAAATAGGCACGTATGCAGGTGAATCCCATGGGGGAATGGTTTCATCTTTCGCATAGTCACGTTCGTACGTTTATCATGGAAAGAAAGTAGAATGGGTTTAGATGTTAACGCTAGCTGTTTACTTTGTGAGATTCGAGAGTCGAGTTGTTTAAAAGCATAAGTTACTTGTTTGTAAAAGCCACGGTTCTGTACTGAGTTACGTCGCGCTTCTTTTATTAGAAGCACGGACGTGAAGTGAATATAGCCGCGGACGATGACTTGTGCACTGACGATGGCGTGGACGTTTGTGGCAGTGTTAAGGATCACAGGCACGGGCGTGAAGCGCTAAAAGGCATGCTACCGTATAATATAAAGTCACTTTCCAGTGTGTTTGAATTCCGAATGATTCCGTATAATATAGACGGAGAGGCACGGGCATTCAGCGCACAAAGGCACCGTCGGGTTCTTTCTTTAATTGGGGAGACCCACCGGAATTGGTTCAGATGTGAACACCCACTGTTTACTCTGTGAGGCACGGAATGGCCTATTTGAGAGACGCTGGTGTGGTATATTCTTTGCACGGTCATGGGTCCAAGGAAGGCACGGCGTTTTATTCCGTAGAGTGACGTTAGTTTGTCTTAGTGTTCCAGATGGCATGGTTTTATGTAGAGTCACGTTTGCCTGTATTTGTGTTCGAAATGATTCCATTGACCAGTTCAGTAGAGGTTGTGTGCGTCTGTAAAGGTTGAACAATGTCAAGCAATCGTCGTTGTCAGAACGGAGACAGTTTCGTTTCCATGTCAAGCAATCGTGTTTTGTTCTTAAGTAGTAGTACTACCCCGTCCAAAATAAATGTGTCAACTTTGCAGTACAATTCACATTGTACTGGTTAGTACAGAGTTGAGCGAATTAATTTGTGATGGAAGGTGTATGTTTTATTACAAATTGCAGTTTTAAGTACCATATTTGGGTCGAAAGGCGTATGTTTTATTACACTGTATTGTTTTATTATAGATTGCAGTTTCAAGTACAAAACAAACGTCTCAACTAGGGCACATATTTGATTCTAGAGATTTCAGTGTGGTTAGATTTGAATATGGTCTCAACATGGTTAGATTCTAGAGAGGCACTCAACAACATGCACAAAAAAGCCACAGATGTGCTTCTGAGAAGCACCGTCTTGCATGGTTTTACCGCAAGATGGGATTCGACATTTATCCAGGACATTCTGGGTTTTATAAGTGTAGAAAGAATTGTTTTTCACTTCTATGTTGTGTGGCAGAGGCACGGCAATTACTTTTGTGAGAGGCATGAATGTGCCGACGGAACGGGCACGGTCACGTATGAAATAGGTGCAAGGTGGTCCCTAATGTCTCCTTAATGTATCATCTATACACTTTACTGTTACAAGCACGATCGTCGTTCTTGTTGAGGCACGGAGGTGAAGGATGGAGCGCGATTGTCACGTCCCATATTAAGAAGGAAGCAAATCTTCACAGACCCGATACGTCGGAAGCTGGCCGTAAGGCACGCTCCTGCCTCTGTGTTTTCGATGACGTCACATTTAGTGCCAGTGGGGTGGACGTAATGCTCGGTTTGCTGATGTTTTTGTTGTCAGCAACTTTCTTAACATGTTATGCCCGACAGAGGTACGGTGTTACCCGACGTAGAGGCATGCACGTAACTAACTAGAGGCACGGAGACGTGATTCCAAGGGAGGTACGGACGCGAAAAGGATCGTTATGCAAGGACGTGAAGGTATGCCTCTGCTTTAAAGAAGCTTTCACTGGCACATTTTCATTGTGGGGGGCATGGACTATGAGCTCCATGTGTTTTCGAAGGCATTAGGCCTCATTAATGAACATATCAGAGAGAAGGTGAATCTTTTGGTTGACGTCTAGAATGTTGCGTAAAATGACGTGAAGCAAAGTTACGCATGGCCCCCTTGGTATCAGAGGCACATAGGCACATAAGTGCCTATTGTGGTGCACTGGAAATAAACTTGTGCAAAAGACATGTAACCTGCAAGCAAACTACAAGGTTAACTGCGACACAAGCAAACCTAAATTTATAACAAGCAAAAGGCAGTCTTGAGGGAAAGCAAATCTAATGAGAAATCTAGAATGTTCTAGATACTTTTGTTGGCCGGGACCATCTGCTTCAGTAGTCGTAGTCGCCACAGGACCTAGCGCGCTTCCTGGATGATGCTGATGTCGAGTTTTGTGTACTGATGAAGGCGTGTACGTTCGTGGCTTTTCTGTGTTGCAGTGTTTCGGGTCACAGACACGGCTTGCATCCCACAGATTCTTGGTGTGGTTTTATATAGAGTCACGTTCGCGTGTATTTGTGTTCGAAATGTTTTCGTCGACTCGTTGAGAAAAATAGGCACGTACGGAGGTGAATCCCATGGGGGAATGGTTTCGTCTTTTGCATAGTCACGTTCGTACGTTTATCATGGAAAGAAAGCAGAATGGGTTTAGATGTTAACGCTATTTGTTTACTTTGTGAGATTCGAGAGTCGAGTTGTTTAAAAGCGTAAGTTCCTTGTTTTTAAAAGCCACGGTTCTGTACTGAGTTATGTCGCGCTTCTTTTATTAGAAGCACAGACGTGAAGTAAATATAGCCGCGGACGATGACTTGTGCACTGACGATGGCGTGGACGTTCGTGGCAGTGTTAAGGGTCACAGGCACGGGCGTGAAGCGCTAAAAGGCATGCTACCGTATAATATAGAGTCACTTTCCCGTGTGTTTGAGTTCCGAATGATTCCGTCGACTCGATCAGACGGAGAGGCACGGGCGTTCAGCGCACAAAGGCAGCGTCACGTTCTTTCTTTAATTCGGGAGACCCACCAGAATTGGTTCAGATGTGAACACCCACTATTTACTCTGTGAGGCACGGAATGGCCTATTTGAGAGACGCTGGTGTGGTATATTCTTCGCACGGTCATGGGTCCAAGGAAGGCACGACGTTTTATTGTGTAGAGTGACGTTAGTTTGTCTTGGTGTTCCAGATGGCGTGGTTTTATGTAGAGTCACGTTCGCCTGTATTTGTGTTCGAAATGATTCCATTGACTAGTTCAATAGAAGAGGCACGGACATGAATGCCACTATGGCATGGTTGGGTCCGTCGGAGAGTCACGTTTCGTAAGTTTATTGTTGAAACAAAGCGGAATGGGTTTAGGTGTTAACGCTAAATGTTTACTTTGCGAGTGGCCGGTTTGAGAGTCAAGGTGTTTAAAAGCGTAATTTCCTTGTTTTTAAAAGCCACGGCTCTATGTGGCGCTTCTTTTATTAGAAGCACGGGCGTGAAGTGACTACAGCTACAGTTCTGTACCAGGTAGCGACACGACTTGTGCACTGACGATGGCGTGGACGTTCGTGGCAGTGTTAAGGGTCACAGGCACGGGTGTGAAGCGGTAAAAGGCATGCTGCCGTATAATATGGAGTCAGTTTCCTATGTGTTTGTGTTCCAAATGATTCCGTCGACTCGATTAGACACCGTCAGGTTCTTTCTTTAATTGGGGAGACTCAACGGAATTGGTTCAGATGTGAACACCCACTGTTTACTCTGTGAGGCACGGAATGGTGTATTTGAGAGACGCTGGTGTGGTATATTCTTCGCACGGTCATGGGTCCCAGGAAGGCACGGCGTGGTATTGTGTAGAGTGACGTTAGTTTGTCTTGGTGTTCCAGATGGTGTGGTTTTATGTAAAGTCACGTTCGCCTGTATTTGTGTTTGAAATGTTTCCGTTGACTCGCTCAGAAGAAGAGGCACCGACATGAATGCCATCAGGGCATGGTTAGGTGTGTCGGAGAGTCACGTTTCGTAAGTTTATTGTTGAAACAAAGCGGAATGGGTTTAGGTGTTAATGCTAAATGTTTAATTTGCGAGTGGCCGGTTCCAGAGTCGAGGTGTTTAAAAGCGTAATGTTTTTAAAAGCCACGGCTCCATGTGGCGCTTCTTTTATTGGAAGCACGGGCGCTAAGTGACTACAGCTACGGTTCTGTACTAGGTAGCGACATGACTTGTGCACTGATGATGGCGTGGACGTTCGTGGCAGTGTTAAGGGTCACATGCACGGGCATGAAGCGCTAAAAGGCATGCTGCCCTATAATATAGAGTCATGCTCCCGTGTGTTTGTGTTCCGAATGATTCCGTCGACTCGATCAGACGGAGAGGCACCGCCGTTTAGCGCACAAAGGTTCTTTAATTGGGGAAACCCAACGGAATTGGTTCAGATGTGAATACTCACTGTTTACTCTATGAAGCACGGAATGGCCTATTCGAGAGACGCTGGTGTGGTATATTCTTCGCACGGCTATGGGTCCCAGGAAGGCACGGCATCGCCTTGTGTAGAGTGACGTTAGTTTGTCTTGGTGTTCGAATGATTCTTTTGAATCGTTCGCACTGAAAGGCACAACTATGAAGTCAGTAGAGGCACAGTTATGCGTTACAGGGAGTCACATTCGTGTGTTGATTGCAGAAACCCCACCGTTCGACGGGCGTCCCCTCGTATTCGGTGTGAACGCCGCTCTGGAAACCCAAGGGTCCGACGTGCATTTCCTCCGGTGACGCCGTTCCGGAGGAGGTGGAGGTATTTAATAGAGTGAACGCCGTGTCGGCGCTGCGGAATCCAAAAGGACCGACGGCCGTCTCATCCGTCGGTGAAGTGAACGCCGCGTGTCAACGTTCCGTCGCCCGAGGTCAAGAAGCAGTTATTTAAGCCAAGCGGCGTCCGCCACCACTAGACATCATCCTGCTTCTCCCTCTTTCGCCGGCAATCTTAGGAAATCACCCATCTTCCTCTTTTCATTTGTGACGTTCCCCGCCATGGTTCGGCACAAGATAACTACTTATGCGATGCTTACTCCCGAGCGTCGCTTTCAGTTGCAGGAGGACATCCATTCGAGGCGCGCCGCTTGGGTCGCAGCGGGCATGTCTCCGGACTCGCCGGGGCCGGAGGAGATTGGGGAGGTGGAGGAAGTGGAGGGGGATGCGTCGGAGCTCATGCAGGGAGTTGATCCAGTGGGGGGAGATGTGATGGAGGAAGAGGAGGGGGTGACAAGGATGAGGAGGACGACGTGGAAGGCATGGACGAGGATGACGAGGACGACGAGGAAGGCATGGACGAGGATGAGGAGGACGACGAGGAAGGTGTGGACG
>NC_057802.1:484000992-484021691 GCF_018294505.1 Triticum aestivum | reverse complement strand
GTGGATGAAGATGACGAGGACGACGAGGAAGGCTTGGACGAGGATGAAGAGGACGTCGAGGAAGGCTTGGACGAGGATGACGAGGACGACGAGGAAGGCGTGGACGAGGACGACGAGGACGACGAGGAGGGAGATGACGAGGAGACGAGGAGGCTGGTGACGAGGAAGACGAGGACGACGAGGAGTGGGGTGATGAGGAAGACGAGGCGGAGTTCTATCTCGGTGAGTCGGCCTTGATGGCGGAGCAGACCGCTATCCTGGAGTCCATCCAAGATGAGGCGTATGTGGAGTCCAACCGGCGCTTCCTCCGGGAAGAGAAGACGGAGGCCAACGACGTCGATGTCAGAATGGAGATAGTGGACATCTCCGACGATGGGGAGTAGTGTAGTTTTGTTGGTAGATGCTTGCTTTTCCATGCTTTTTATGCTTTTCATGTTTTGTGTGTCTATAAAGGTTGAACAATGTCAAGCAATCGTCGTTGTCAGAACGGAGACAGCTTCGTTTCCATGTCAAGCAATCGTGTTTTGTTCTTATGTAGTAGTACTACCCCGTCCAAAATAAATGTGTCAACTTTGCAGTACAATTCACATTGTACTGGTTAGTACAGAGTTGAGCGAATTAATTTGTGATGGAAGGTCTATGTTTTATTACAAATTGCAGTTTTAAGTACCATATTTGGGTCGGAAGGCGTATGTTTTATTATACTGTATTGTTTTATTATAGATTGCAGTTTCAAGTACAAAATAAACGTCTCAACTAGGGCACATATTTGATTCTAGAGATTTCAGTGTGGTTAGATTTGAATATGGTTTCAACATGGTTAGATTCTAGAGAGGCACTCAACAACATGCACAAAAAAGCCATAGATGTGCTTCTGAGAAGCACCGTCTTGCATGGTTTTACCGCAAGATGGGATTCGACATTTATCCAGGACATTCCGGGTTTTATAAGTGTAGAAAGAATTGTTTTTCACTTATATGTTGTGTGCCAGCGGCACGGCAATTACTTTTGTGAGAGGCATGAATGTGCCGACGGAACGGGCACGGCGTATGAAATAGGTGCAAGGTGGTCCCTAATGTCTCTTTAATGTATCATCTATACACTTTACTATTACAAGCACGATCGTCCTTCTTGTTGAGGCACGGAGGTGAAGGATGGAGCCTTTGCCTCTGTGATAGTCACGTCCCATATTAAGAAGGAAGCAAATCTTCACAGACCCGATACGTCAGAATCTGGCCGTAAGGCACGCTCCTGCCTCTGCGTTTTCGATGACGTCACGTTTAGTGCCAGTGGGGTGGACGTAATGCTCGGTTTGCTGATGTTTTTTGTTGTCAGCAACTTTCTTAACATGTTACGCCCGACAGAGGTACGGTGTTACCCGACGTAGAGGCATGCACGTAACTAACTGGAGGCACGGAGACGTGATTCCAAGGGAGGTACAGACGCGAAAAGGATCGTTATGCAAGGACGTGAAGGTGTGCCTCTGCTTTAAAGAAGCTTTCACTGGCACATTTTCATTGTGGGGGGCATGGACTATGAGCTCCATGTGTTTTCGAAGGCATTAGGCCTCATTAATGAACATATCAGAGAGAAGGTGAATCTTTTGGTTGACGTCTAGAATGTTGCGTAAAATGATGTGAAGCAAAGTTACGCATGGCCCCCTTGGTATCAGAGGCACATAGGCACATAAGTGCCTATTGTGGTGCACTGGAAATAAACTTGTGCAAAAGACATGTAAACTGCAAGCAAACTACAAGGTTAACTGCAACACAAGCAAACCTAAATTTAAAACAAGCAAAAGGCAGTCTTGAGGGAAAGCAAATCTAATGAGAAATCTAGAATGTTCTAGATACTTTTATTGGCCGGGACCATCTGCTTCAGTAGTCGTAGTCACCACAGGACCTAGCGCGCTTCCTGGTCTGCTCCTTGTCGAGTTTTTCCCGGCGAAGCCCTTCCTGGATGATCCTGAGGCGGCTCCATATCTCGTACGCAGCGTAAGCGTCCTTTGCCGCGTACTCGATGTGCCTCATGGACAGGGGCATGCACGCCCAGCGGCTGCGTTCTGCCTTTGTGCGCTCTACGTCGTGGACAAGGATTCCTGAGACGTCCCCAAGGGAGTCCAGAGCCTTGGTAGCTGTAGGCACCCTCCATTCCTTCTGGATGTCGACGAAGTGGGTGATCTCCAGTCCGACGCGGCTGGGCATCTCTATGTCGCCATCGATGGAGAAGCCAACAAACGTGTACCTGGGGTCCGCGAGGAAGTTGTCGAACTTGGTGCAGTTCTTGTCGGCCGCGCTCAGTTGGAAGAGCAGCACCGGATGATCCTTGCCGACGGAGAGCTGGACGAGGGCGGGTTTCTGATCTTCGCCATGGTCGTGGGTGTACTTGACATCAACTCCGACGATCTTGTGGCGCTCGAACTGGAGGTGTCGCTCGAACTGCTCCATGGTGGTCGCCGCCTTGGGCAAGTCGTTGGTGTGGATCACGTGCAACTTTGTGTTGCCGTGGGCCTGCACCTCCATGAATTCCCTAGTGAATCCCATGGCCTGGAGCAGTTGATCCTCCTGCAATCTGATTTTTCGTGGGGAACAATGAGTGGTTGCGCAATGGCGATTTCTGTTCTGTGTGTGTGAGAAGGCCGCGGCGGGAGTCTAAATTTAAGGGCGGGGAAGTGGCAAAGGAGTGCACGATCTCACTGTCGACGCGGTTGTGCACATCGTGGGTTCTGGATCGTGGTTTTTCTTTATAAAAATAAAAATAGAATCAATAGTTATATTTTTAACAACCGTCGTATCTCCAGCAAGTCGTGGAAATGATCGTTGTCTTTCGTAGTTTGCTGTCAAATGTTAACTTTTACAATCTCGTGAGGCATGCAGTTATATTTTTAACAACCATCGTATCTCGTGAGGCATGCAGGGGCAGTATGTAGAGGCACAAGTCTCTGACCAAGAGAAGCATGCTTCAAGTGGCAGCTTTAACTCTCAGACACACGAGCGTGGTACATTTATTGGGAGTGGCAATTGTTTTCAGTGATACATTCGCTGGTAGGAGCAGTGCTCTGTTTCTTCAGAGGCACTGTTGTGTGTCCGTGTTGCAACTGACGCTACGAGATGGTCAGAAAGAACGAGAAGCAACGAGAGGCGTGGTCATGCAGCTGCAAGAAGCACTCATACAACTAGAGGCGAAACAAGAGGCACAGATACGATGCTACGTGATGCACGGAGTTGAAGCTACGTGATTGCACGGACGTCTATTCGTGCTATGGTGCTACGTGAGGCACGTGCATGAACAAATAGTCGTGCACTGAACTACATGCGCAAAAAGCCACAGATGTGTTTCTGAGAAGCAGCGGCCTCCATGGTTTTACCGCAAGGTGGGATTCGACATTTATCCAGTGCATTCCGAGTTTTACAAGTGTAGGAAGAATCGTTTTTCACTTATATGTTCTGTGGCAGAGGCACGACTATTACTTGTGTGACGAAGGAATGTACGTGACGCGAGGATTGACAATAGGCGTCTGTTACTGTTTTCCCGGAATGTTTTTGAATTAACTGCGAGAGGCATGAATGTGCCGACGGAATAGGCACGGTCATGTCTGAAGTAGTTGCTAGGTCGTCCCTAAGGTGTCCTATACGCTTTATAGTTATAAGCACGGTCGTCGTTCTTGCCGAGGCACGGAGGTGAATGATGGAGCCTATGCCTTTGCGATAGTCACCTCCCATATTAAGAAGGAAGTAAATCTCCATAGACCCGATACGTCGGAAGCTGGCCATAAGGCATGCTCCTGCCTCTGCGTTTTCGGTGACGTCACGTTTAGTGCCAGCGGGGTCGACGTAATGCTCGGTTTTCTGATGTTTTTGTTTTCAGCAACTTTCTTGACATGTTATGCACGACAGAGGTACGGTTTTACCCGACGAACTGGAGGCACGGACGTGATTCTAAGGGAGGTAGGGACGCGAAGGATCGTGATGGAAGCACGTGAAGGTGTGCCTCTGTTTTCAAGAAGCTTTCATTGACACGTTTTCATTGCGGGGCCATGGCCTATGAGTTTCATGTGTCTTCGAAGGCATTCGGCCTCATGAACGGACGTGAAGTCAATTTATGCACGGTCTCCATAGGAGTGGAGGCACCGAAGTGCCTTCGTGGGTGTTTTAAGTAGCTAGTTGGTGTTATTGACGGAAAACTGTGCCTCTGTAGTGTTCTTCTCTGAGGGTCACGGGCGTAAGCAATGTTTTCCAAGGATAATAAACACCTAACTACCTCTGTATTCAAAATGTTTTTCCAAAGTGTTCCATACGAATGATTTTTAATATTTGTGTGTGCAATGGTTTGTTAGAACATTGTGCACTACTTTTAGGAGCATTCTGTAATTGTTGTCCCTGCATTTCGACGCTGCATCCACAAAGGTACTAGTGCATTGCATGCTCGTCATTTTTGTGTATTGCTATGTGTACCTGCTCTGTGCGTTACGCTAATCGTATAGTATCTGTACTGTGTTTATATTTTTCAGTTCAGGCCAATATATTCTAATAATAGAAAACTGCAACATTGCACTGGCAATAAACTTGTTCAGAAGATATGTAAACTGAAGCAAACTACAAGGTTATCTCTACCGTGTTTATATTTTTCAGTTCACGCCAATATATTCTAATAATAGAAAACTGCAACATTGCACTTGAAATAAACTTGTTCAGAAGATATGTAAACTGGAAGCAAACTATAAGGTTATCTGTACTGTGTTTATATTTTTTCAATTCACGCCAATATATTCTAATAATAGAAAACTGCAACATTGCACTGGAAATAAACTTGTTCAGAAGATATGTAAACTGGAAGCAAACTACAAGGTTATCTGTACTGTGTTTATATTTTTCAGTTCACGCCAATATATTCTAATAATAGAAAACTGCAACATTGCACTGGAAATAAACTTGTTCAGAAGATATGTAAACTGGAAGCAAACTACAAGGTTATCTGTACTGTGTTTATATTTTTCAGTTCACGCCAATATATTCTAATAATAGAAAACTGCAACATTGCACTGGAAATAAACTTGTTCAGAAGATATGTAAACTGGAAGCAAACTACAAGGTTAACTGTGACACAAGCAAATCTAAATTTAGAACAAGCAAACGGCAGTCTTGAGAGAAAGCAAATCTAACGGGAAATCTAGAATGGCATGAGCAATCTTCTAGTTACTTTTCTTGGTCGGGACCACCTGCTTCAGTAGTCGTAGTCGCCCCAGGGCCTTGCGCGCTTCCTGGTCTGCTCCTTCTCGAGTTTTGCCCGGCGGAGGCCTTCCTGGATGATGGTGAGGCGGCTCCATATCTCGTACGCAGCGTAAGCATCTTTTGCCGCGTACTCGATGTGCCTCATGGACAGGGGCATGCGCGCCCAGCGCTGGTGCTCTGTGTTGGTGAGCTTCTTCTTCATGTTGTTGTAGTAGTCGTGGACAATGATGCCTGAGACATCCCCAAGGGAGTCCAGAGGCATGGTAGCTGTAGGCACCCTCCATTCCTTCTGGATGTCGACGAAGTGGGCGATCTCTAGTCCGACACGCCCGAGCATCTCTATGTCGTCGTCGATGGAGAAGCCAGCAAACGTGTATCTGGGGTCGGCGAGGAAGTTGTCGAACCTGGTGCAGTTCTTGTCGGCGGCGCTTAGTTGGAAGAGCAACACCGGATGATCCTTGCCGACGGAGAGCTGGAAGAGGGCTGGTTTCTGATCTTCGCCAACGTCGTTGGTGTACTCCACATCAACTCCGACGATCTTGTGGCGCTCGAACTCGAGGTGTCGCTCGTACTTCTCAATGGTGGTCGCCGCCTTCTGCAAGTCGTTGGTGTGGATCACGTGCAACTTGGTGTTGCCGTGGGCCTGCACCTCCATGAATTCCTTGATGAATCCCATGGCCTGGAGAAGTTGGTCCTCCTGCAACCTGGTTTTTCGTGGGGAACAATGAGTGGGAGCGCAATGGCGATTTATGTTGTTTGTGTGTAAGAAGGCCGCGGCGGAAGTCTAAATTTAAGGGCGGGGAAGCGGCAAAGGAGTGCACGATCTCACTGTCGATGCGGTTCTGCACATCGTGGGTTCTGGATCGTGGTTTCATCTCCCTGGTGGTGCGGTTGTGCACATCCTGAGTTTTTGATCGTGGTTTTTCTTTATAAAAAATAAAAATAAAGTCAGCAGTTATGTTTCTAGCAACCGTCGTATCTCCAGCAAGTCGGGGAGATGTTCGTTGTCTTGCGTAGTTTGCTGTCAAATGTTAACTTTTACAATTTATCTCGTGAGGCATGCAGGGGCAGTATGTAGAGGCACAAGTCTCTGACAAAGAGAAGCATGCTTGAAGTGGCTGGTTTAACTCTCAGACACACGGGCGTGGTACATTCATTGGGAGTGGCAATTGTTTTCAGTGATACATTCGCTGGTAGGAGCAGTGCTGTGTTTTTTCAGAGGCACTGTTGCAGCTGTCGCTACGAGATGGACAGAAAGAACGAGAAGCAACGACAGGCATGGATATGCAGTTGCAAGAAGCACTTATACAACAAGAGGCGCAAGCAGAGGCATAGATACAATGCTACGTCAGACACGGAAATGAAGTTACGTGGTTCACGGACGTCAATTTGTGCTATGGTGCTACGTGATGCAGGGGCACGAACAAATAGCCGTGCACTCAACTACATGCGCAAAAAGCCACAGATGTGTTCCTGAGAAGCACCGGCCTCCATGGTTTTGCCGCAAGGTGGGATTCGACATTTATCCAGGGCATTCCAGGTTTTACAAGTGTAGGAATAATCGTTTTACACTTATATGTTCTGTGGCAGAGGCACGGCAATTACTTTTGTGACGAAAGAATGAACGTCGAATGTACGTGGCGTGAGGATTGACAATAGGCGTCTGTTACTGTTTTTCCGGAATGTTTTTCAATTAACTTTGAGAGGAATGAATGTGACGACGGAACAGGCACGGTCAAGTCTGAAATAGTGGCAAGGTGGTCCCTAATGTGTCCTGAATGTATCACCTGTAATGCTGCACTATTACAAGCACGGTCGTTATTCTTGCGGAGGCACGGTCGTGAGAGTCATGAATGTGTTGACTCAACAGGCACGGTCATGTCTGAAATAGTTGCAAGTACGAGATGGGCAGAAACAACGAGAAGAAACGAGGGGCGTAGGCATGCAGGTGCGAAACGCACTTATACAGCGAGTAGCACAGCTAGAGGCACATGTACGATGCTACGTGAGGCATGGATGTTTAAGGTGACTGAGCCATAGGGAAAGGCGCTAGGTTTTTAGGAGAAGTGTTGTGCGGTTGACAGAGGTGTATGCTTGAGCTCATCGCAACAAACTACTTGGCATGACGCTATTCTGCGGAGCACCATAGTGAAAAATATGTATACTACTGACGTGTGGAGCTAGCAACGTCACTAAACTATTCTGAAACATACTTCACCACAGCCATTCATCCTCCATTATTATTCAGCGAATCCCTTTATTATTATCCAGAGATAAATAAACTAACCCACGTAAGTGTTTCACCTTCTTTGACAGGGAATTTTCACCACCGTCCTCTTGGACATAATTATATGCTCAGTTACATACCATGACATAACTAAATAACAAAACTGATGTGTACAGGCTGTTCAAAAAACAGACATAAATTACTGAACTAGGAAGTATATCCACCGGCAACGCTCTATCAGGAAAGGTCGTTGATTATCATCCGCAGCAGCTTCATGTTTCCCAATGTTGGCCATCGCTTTTCAATTGTGACAAGGACAATTGAACCAACCTTTAGCTGAGCTTCCCGGGCAAAATCTGAAAAACCGGTCACCTCCATTCTGTCGTCGGTTCGTATGGAGTACGTTGTGCTCATGTCTATTGCATCATACATCTCTGTTAGGCTGATACCACCGTTTTGAGGTAGATATCCCAGGTTCATCTTTAGAAGCCTCACAACGGCAGACGGTATTCTCTGCAGATTGTACCGATATTACTAGATAAAATCAATGTACAAGGACATAAAACATCGAAAATAGCAAACAAAACCATAGCAGTGGATCAAAACAAATATTCAATGACTAACCAGACGACCATTTATGACATTGGTGACGTTTAGACGCTGCACAAAGGGTATGGTGGGGAAGTCGTCAGACTCAAACACATAGTATATCATCTGTCCAAATTGTCTGTATGAGAGGTTTACGCCTCGACCGAACACTATTTTCCCAATGTACTCCCTCTCCGAGTCATTTAGAAAATCAAGAGCTGCATGGAAAAAACAACTCATTTTCAAACAAATTTGTTTAAACAGATGAACTCGGTATTTAAGTTTAAAATGAATGGTTAAATTCAATGCATGTGATCAAATTGGGATGATAATCAACAGAATTGCATAAAATGTTTTCAAAATAACTTTGACTGTAAGTATGTCATAAATTTAGTGGACAGGGGTAGGAGTACCAAATTATGCTGATAAACGTAGTTGATAAAACAGGATGGAAGTTGGTGCACTTACCTAGTGATGGTTTGGGGAGGGGCCTGTGACCACCTCGAGAATCACTGAGTCTCAGATCTATCTCAATGGTCAGACTCCCAGTATCCAGGTTTATGATGATTAGATCTCGATAATGAAGATCATAGTCACTAATTAGCTTTTCCCAGCCAGGTCCATGAATTTTAGACCGGTTAGGTTCATCGGTGATGTAGATCTCATATGACAGATCCTCGTTGGTGATCAGTACTGGATTTCTTTGTTTTCCTTCTTCTTGAAATGCTTCCTCTTTCCACCGATAGATTGAAGAAGTGACTTGCTGCCTGCAGTAGCATGGCACATACTGCGCAAGAAAAATATATCTTACCAGGAATGTATAACCAAGACAGATAGCGCTTATCATATATGTACCAATTGTTTTCAAACAGGTTGCCATTTGATAAAACAAGGTACATCAAAAATTGAAAACATATCATTAAATGCTTAAATGTAGGCATTCCATTCAAACAATATGGTAGAAACTTTTATTTCCTTCATCAGAAAGATACACTAGTTGGTAATAACTGATGGGCAGCATGGGGTGGCAAACATTTCTCCTTACCAGGCATGTCTTGAAGCATCGAGGAAGACGCACTATTATCGCGCTGTGAAGAACGCCTGACTCCAGTCTGGAGCAACCGAATTTGGTACATATATCACATCACATGGTCCTGGAATACGTTGCAAAACAACGTTTATATGAAATTCTCAACACAAGGAAAATTTTATTATCTTGAAAAACTATTCGGCTAAACCGGCATTTTTACATAAATAGTCGTTCACAAGCAATTTCCTAAAAAGGATTTCTGCTGCTTGGTTTTAAAAGCAGCTTTAGCAAATGTATATTTCAAGACAAGACAGGCAAAAAGGAGAAACAATAGTCTATCATCAGGCGGCTCAAAGGAGTGTTTGTAACATTAAAATTATATGTAAATTGGTCGGAGCTGCACCCAGCAACAATGTCATCCGCGACCATACGCCACTGTCGCCGACGCCAACCACCGGAACCTGTGTGGCTAGGTGGTATTTGAAACGGGTGATCCATCAACGTTAACCTTGCCTCCAGCATACAGGACCCCAAACGCTATCTTCAAGCACAGACGCCGACTCCCAGTCAACAGCACCCCAAACGCCGACCTCCAGCACCCTGTGGCCGGTTAAGCAATAGAGCTCAACATCTGGCCAGTCGCTTGGACTTCCGGCCACCGCCGTTGTTTGCAAGACCTAACGGGCTTCAATTTAAACTACCAACCTCCCTCGGCGAAGTTCATCGCTCACCTGCGACTTGGACGCCGCAGGTCGCTACAGCTCGTAGCGTTCTCAAGCACAAACGACGACGTCAAATCAACCCCACCCCTAACAGGCATGGGTCGTGTACAGGTTCGGCCTCGTACTGCGTTGATTTGGTCTAGATCACAACGAATTTCCAGGCAATTCCTAGCATAACAGCGCAGATGCGTCGCTTTCAATCACGGAGAGACGAAACCAGCAGAGAGGAAAACGGATCATAGCGAAAAATTCACATAGAAATTAAGAGAAAATAGACTAACTTTGGATCTAGAGGGAGAATCGAGAGAGAAGAGACGATGAACGCTACAGCAGGTGAGTGGGAGGGGGCGGTCTGGGTTGGCACAAAACAGAACAGACAGTTATAATACGCGCCTGCTCACTGACATGGGGCTACTGTACAGCGGCAAAGACAAGACTACAGGCTTATTAGGAGCATAGAGGCACGCACGAACGGCCCCAACACGCACGGACTTACATGCAAATAAGGCACGGTTTTGTTTCTGTTTTCAAAATTTTCTCAGTGAGGCGTTCACTGAGACAGGTTGTGCACGTCCATGACACACGACCATGCTTCTGTTTTCCGAAGTATTTTTCCCTAGTATGGTCTCTCGGAGGGATAGGGACGTGAAGCCACGGTGCGCATCGTCCTGTAAGGATAAGAATGAGACGCACGGAAAGGCCTCTGTATTCTAAATGTACATGCGGACGGTTGGCACACGGTTGTACATGCGGACGACGCACAGACGTCTTTTGTGTTCTCCTAGTTGTTTTCGCATGACACGGCCATTCCTAGTTGTGTTCTCTTAGTTTTTTTCGCATGACACGACCATTCCTAGTTGTGTTCTCCTAGTTGTTTTCGCATGACACGGCCACTCCGAGGGACAGTGGAGTGAAGCCACGGTGCGCACGGTTATCCAACGAGAAAATGCAGTGAAGTGCCTCAGTTTTCGTAACATTTTAAGTTGCTTGTTCACTGAGAGAGGCACGTGTGTATGTTTAAATGACGCAAGACCGTGCTACTGTTTTCTGAATTGTTCATTTCTGACACGGTCTCTCGGAGGGACACGGTGTCTGCAATTAAAAGGGGCACGTAATCTTTCGCTTTGACGAATTCTTCTGATGCATCAGTTTTGTTCAATATGATAATGAGAATGGAAACCCAGCATCTAAAAAGTGATTGGAGGTTCGTTGCTGACCTTAAGTCATTATCACAGCATTCCAAATGTTTTCAGAGACGTGTTCACACGGACGTATGATTTTCACAACCTCTTGATGCACGTTTGTTTCCTGTGGGGTGCACGGACGCATGTTGCTTTTAAAAGACAGAATTTCATGCCAAGCAACTGAGATAAACAAGAGGATATTAGTTTGATTTTTGAGCATCTGTGTGAGCTGATTTCTTTTATCATAGGGTCCAGAAACATATGATCGATATTGAAAACAGAAAGCATGTACATAATTTCTTGACCATGTTTACACAATGCACTCATTCAATATAGCAAGTACATCTCTTCAGTCCTATTTTCAGCATCCACAATTCAATGGATCTGGCAAATCTAGATATTCAACACCTGTGTTTTTTAAGTCCATGTGCATGTGCTCGCAAGTTGTTGTTAATTTAAGCTCTGCGCAATTAGAAGCCCTTTTGTCCATCTGCAGTACCTCTTCTTGCCGTTTGTAAAATTCACGAGTGAAATCTCTGCGCAGGCCAAACTTAATCCTGATGGTCAGTAGCATCCTAGCATTGAGAATAAAGAATGTCACAAATTCAGTGTTTGCATATGTGACTTCATAGTCTTCCAGCGTTAATGTCCTCAAACAAATGTCGTGATTATTGAGAAACACCCGCTGCTTTTGGCGCCATTCATTTGTTATACCTCTTTGATCCCATCCTCCCCCCCTAAACACATGAGAAGAGCAAACTTAAGAGTTAGTGCCAGTATATTATGCATATTATGCGTGGGCTTTCAACGTGTGTGAAATCATCACCTCGATAAACAAGTTTTGCAAGCATTGAAAGCATCGCAGCAAGTCAACAATCTCATGCAGATTAAAGCATGTCTGTGAGATAAACAAGGTCTTGACGGAATCCAGCATCACGTGTAGGCTACTTATGCAGAGACCCTTCATTGAGCACATAACGTGATATTATTAGCTCGTGGATGTGAATCTCAAGTGCTTTTGAATAACGCAGGTCAAAGTAACGTGCAGAGGCAGTACCTGAATAACTGTAGTCCCAATGACGATATTTGTTTCGTTGGGTAATTCAGAAATTTTTCCCAGTGTGTCCAACACAGGTGCGGACAAAACTGTTATCTGTAGCTGTGCATCTACAGAATCATGTAGCAGTCTCCGGAGGGAAGGCGCATCCTCAATGATCAGTTTTCCTCCGTCGAAACGAATGCCAATGCTTACAAGCCTAGTTGAATTTATTCGTAGACAGCAGAATTTCTTGTTGCAAACAAGCAGCAGGCACTGCAGGGCAGGGCAACCGTGGTGGATGAACTTCCACAAGGAGACATCCGATATATAAACCTCCACCAGCAAAAGTCTCCTGAGCAGTGGGAGGCAAAGCATTTCTACAAGATTGTCTTCTAGTTTGCACATGGCGAAGGTGATGGTGTGGAGAGACGAGCGCAATCTCGAGATGGATGCCGGTGGCGACGGCATAGAAGAAGGGATTCTGCGTGCTTGCCTGGGCCCTGGGTAGAAGAACTTTGGGAATATACGATAGAACTCTAAAACTTGGAGTTGGTCCAGATTCCGAGGCAGGAACAACTCATCGACGCCACAAGGTTCGCACTGGAGGTAGCTTGTTGGGATGCAAAGGCGGCGAATCGGCCCCTTGTGATCGGAGAGGATAGATACAGGAAGACTGAAGCCATCAGCGACAAATTCTCCGTGGCAGTTGCAACTAAGATGTCGGCAGTGAGTTCCGATGTATGTTTCCTGGACGATTTGCTTGCCCGGGAGAACGCAGATGATTTGGCAACAGATTTTTTTTCCAGAGATCGGGTAGAATGAGTATCAATGATCACACGAAAGTCGGTGCGCCATATGCGGCGCCACCGAGATGCGAGCACTTGTGTGCGCATGCCTTCCTTTATGGGCAGACGAGAGATGATCTCGCCGAGGATGGCATCGGGAAGATCGCTGATGCGGTCCGGACCAGACTCAACATGGTTCTCGAATCCAGTGGGCGAGCCATAGCCGCTCCTCTTCACGAGCTTAGAGGGCACGGGTACAACCGCGAACCTCGTCTTCTTGTTGCTAGAGGCACGCTTCTTCATATCCATTTCCAAGCTCGTGTCGCCTCCGTTGCAGGTCTCTGTGCGGTGGATCTGGGAAAAGGGTTACGGTTTTATGATCCATAAAGACGACAATATATATACATACCTAATCTAGAAGATTTCGACAGACGTGGTGGAATAGTCACGGCATGGACAGACGTGCGTCTTCACGAGGCATGGGTATCAACTGTCCAGATACACAGAAGTTTGGTGGGAGAGGCATGTGTGCGAATACTCAGTTAGAGGCGCATGATTACGCGGTCTGTAGAGACACGGGGGTGTGGCGCCACGACACGGGGGCAAATGTCATGTGAGGCACATGCGTGCAGGCGGTGGAGGCATCTAATTGCAGTCTGTACAAGCACGGACCTCGTTGAAGCCTCCATAGAGCCAGCTATCAACTCCCTGGATGGACAAAAGTGTGGTGGCAGTGGCATGCCTGCGAACACTCAGGTGAAAAGACACGTTTGTGAAGTCTCTGGATCCACGACAGTGTGTCTCCAGCGGAACGTAAAAGCCACGGCTCGTGGCACGTGAGGCACAAGGGTGCAGGTTCCGGGGGCACCGAAGTCTAGCCTCTACAGGCACGTAGATTGTCAACCCTCTGAATGCACAAAATTTCGGTGGCAGAGGCATGGATCAGAATACTCAGCTATTGAGGCACGGGTGTGTATTCTCTGCAATCACAAGGGTCACGGCAAGTGTCATGTGAGGCACGTGTATTGAAACACCAGAGGCGCAGAAATGAAGCCTCTTAGGCACGAGTGTCAGCCCAATGGATGCACAAAAGTGTGGTGGCAGAGGCATGGGTGAGAATGCTCTGCTGGAGAGGCACCGTTGTGAGCTCTCTGGACCCGCGGGCGTCTGGCTCCACGGGCACCTAAAAGTCACGGCTTATGTCAGCTATGGAGGCACGTAGATGCACGCGCCGGAGGCACTGTTGGGGAGTCACTACACGCACGGCCGTGGCATTTCTCCATGCCTGACTCAGCATAAACCCTCTCTGGGTGCAGAAAAGTGTGACCAGAAGGCGCCGAAGTAAGGGCTCTACATGCACGTGTACCAACCTTCTTGATACTCAGTTAGAAAAGCACGGTTGTGAAGTTTCTAGACAAAGTCTGACCTTAAGACGAAGAATAGTCGTCATGTCACGAGACACACGGTTTTATTGGCCTACCAATCATGGACTTGCTTCGGTATTGGAAAGGTTCCCACTGTCGATTTCATTATCAGTGGGAACATGGTACTATACTAACAAAGAGTCAGTGTCGTGACGGTAAAATACTCAGAATCTTTCCGCTGAAACATTGATGTTTGCACAGTTACAACACTTTCATTTGCACAGTTACAACACTTTATAATCAAGGATTGTTATGGCAAGCTTACAGACGGTACAAAATATTATAAGGGTTGTCTGTTCATGTTCAGACGAAACGCACGTTCAAAAGGGCGCAACAACATGTAACCCTGCAAGCTTGGACAACTTACTCCAGCTCTGTGTTCAGCAGTCACATCTGAATGGGTCCGTCAAATCTAGGTATTCAACACGCGTGAGTTTTAAATAAAAGAACCGGTGCTTGCACGCTCCTGATAATATAAGGCGAGCACGTTCAGAAGCCTTTTTGTGCCACAGAAGATCCTTTTGATGCTTTTCGTAAAATTCTTCTATGAAGTCTTGGTGGTAGCGATAGTTAAGCCTCATGGTCTCAAGCTTGCTTACACTCGGAACAAAGAATCTCACAAATTCAATGTTTACCAAGCAGGGTTCATAGTGATCCAGCGTTACTGTCTTCAGACGAAAGTCATCTCGTTTGACAAACGGTCGGTGCTTACGACTCCATGTATTTGTTTCTCCGCAACAGAGTCCTCCCTAGATGTACATGAAGAATGAAAATACTTAAGCTCTAAAAACAGAGATTCTATCGAATGAGCATCCAGTGTAAGGTATTTATTGGATTCTTTGTAGATACGGGTGTCTGTAATACTAAAACATGTCTAGCCACGGGTGTATCAATTTACAGACGAATGTAAGACAAGCCTTTTAAGACATACAGTAGAAGTAGTACAGTATGCATGTTATGGGCTTTCAATGTGTGTGAGAATCATCACCTCGATAAACAAGTTCTCAAGGCTTCGAAAGCATTGCATCAGGGAAACGGCCACGTCCACTTCAAAACACATCTTCATGAGCAAAGTCTTGACCGTTTGAAGCACTGTTGTCAGGCTGACTGCCGGCAAACCCTGCATGGTGCACGCACAACGATTTTAAAAATTGAACAAAGGGTTCTATTACATGAAATTTGTTTACTCGGACAAATGCAGCTGAAAACTAGGTACCTGGATAATTGTAGGGTTATGCGTGACCTTGGATTCAGAGTAAAAATCATGGAATTTTCCCACAGTCTCTAGTTTAGGTGCAGACATGACAGTTATCTGCAAGTTGTTGCTGAGAATATCGTTAAGCAACCGCTGATGTGACGGGGCATCCTCTATAACAAGTTCGCCATGTCCACAGCGAATTCCAATGCTTACAAGGTTACGTGAGTTTATTCTTATGCAGCGGCTTTCCATATTCCAAGTAAGCAGTAGGCACCGGAGTGCGGGGCAACTAGAGTGGATGATGCTTTCAAGCGAGATGTCTGATATACCAACGTCCACAAGTGCAAGTCTCTTGAGCAGTGGTAGTTTAAGAGCCTGAACGTAACTGTCTGGTATTTGGCAAAGAGCAAAGGTGGCGGTGTGTAGGGAGGATGCAAACGGAGAGAAGGACACCGGTGCAAAAGGCGCAGATGATGGGTGTGTGAGTGGTCGTACGACACTCTCTCTCACGAAATCTGGGAACATGTAATAGAACTCGAGCACCTGGAGATTGTTTAGTTTGGATGATTTCAACCAGGCGTCGACGGCGGAGGGTCTGGATTGGAGGTAGCACGCCGGTATGCAGAGACGGTGAACTGCGCCCACATGGGCGGAGAGGATGCCATCCGGAAGGGTCATATCGTCAGTGCCAGATTTGCGAGGGCACCGAGTTCCGAAGTGCCTTTCGCGGGCGAGCTCCCAGGTAGGAGGCGCCATGGAGATTTTGTCGATATGAACTGTTTCTAGAGGCTTAAAAAGACGAGCGGCAGGGATCTCAAGGCAGTCGAGATTCAGAGGAGCGGTGGGCCATAAAGGACGCCATGGACGAGCAAGGATGCGAGTACGGATGCTATCCCTGATGGGGAGACGAGAGATGATCTCACCTAGGATGACGTCCAGGAGATCGCTGATGCGGTCCGGACGAGTTTTTTTCCCGTGCTCCTCAGTCCGGTGGGCGGACCCTCACCGGTCCCCGCCGGTACCGCCAAACACCCAGAGGAATGCGTCGTCGGTGGCACGAGCCTTGCCCTCTTGGTACTAGAAGCGTCGGACTCCATCTAGGAGCGACGGGTGCGGTGGATCTGGAAAGACGGTTTGGAGGACAGAGGTGTTGCAAGACACCATTTATCAAAAAAAGTAGTATTTTTTAAGTGATATCGTTGCGAGAACAGTGACATCGGACAGTGAAAACAACCCGTAATCCATGCCTCCACTTGATTCACGCACATGCCTCTCCGAGCAGCGTGTCACAACAAACATACTAAGCACGGACGCACGATCGCAACTCTTCTTTTTGACATGGGACGCATGACTGCAAGTCTTCTTCCTAATATGGGACCGTGCCTCCGCTTGCTCGACCAACGTGCCTATCTGAGTACACGACTCAGCTGAAATAATGACAACTGGGAGGCACGACCGTCCCCTCTTATAATATATGACCGTGCCTTCACTAACTTCACAGTTGTGCCTCTCTTACTGCACAAAGTCAGCTAAGCTAATCATAGCACAGAGGCATGATCATGAGTCTTCTTAACACAAGACTGAACCTGCAATAGGTTCAAGTGCCTCTCTGAGCAAACATGCCCAACCGAGAGACACACCCACAACAACAACAACAGCGAAGACAACCATGTTTAGGATCGCATCTGCTTTCAGTACCATAGTTTGAATAAGAATTTGAACTGATAAGTTCAATTAGGTATGTACTGTGAGGATTTGAACTGCACTCATAGTTTGAAATTACACACGTACGATACTTAACTTAATACCACAGTAGTTAAAATTTATGTGGTGTAATGCCATCCCTCCATCACCGTACACATATCGCGTCATTCCATTTTTTTGTAAAGGCCGGTGATCACAAGTGAGAGCGAGTCCTGCACGCGCACAGTGTGCCACTGGATACTGATAAGTACAACGCAATCAACTGTCAGCCTAACTGCATCTGCAAAAGCAGAAATCCCGGCGATCGCCATCCTTCCATCTTTGTGTATACAGTAGGTGCCAGGCAAATCAACGCTGCTGAAAATTTGTACAAGCCTGATGCTGCCCTTGAGAGGCAAATATCCAAGCTTCATCCTAAGATCATTGGTAACAATAGCCGGCATTTTCTGTACAATAACAAATTATTCTGGCATTAGATTACGAAGACACGCATGTTGACTGTGGTTTAGAGAAAGAAACAACGACGTACCAAACGGTCTGTGTGAATGTTGGTGAAACATAGACGGTGCACAAAGGTAATGGCAGGGATGTGTTTAGCATTTAGGACTAGTTTAATCATGCAAGCCATGTCGATATAGGAAAGTTTTATGCCCCGGGTGTAGACTGTCCCGTCTATGTAGCTCCTTTCCGATAAACTGAGGCCTTCAAGGGCTAAATAAATACAACCATGTATTAGCCACTATGTGTGAAGCAATGAATAGAGCAGTTAAAACTAAAATAAACGAATATTGGCTTTTAAAAGGGAAATTACAGTTTTAAACTACATTGTGAGTACAAAGAAAGATTTAATACATTATATCACAGATATTAAGCACATAAATATCAACGGCATACCACAGTAAAATTATAATAGATAAATGTTAAACCAGAACAATTATTGATAAGCGATCAGAACATACCAACGGAAGGTTTGGGAAACGCTTTGTGACCTCCTCGAGATTCACTCAACATTAAGTCAATGGGAAAGACGAAATCTTCTGCTTGCAAATCCAATTGTATAATATCACCATAAAACAGATCATAGTCATGTATCAACTTTTCCCATCCAGGTCCATGAAACTTAGACCTGTGGTTGCCATCTGTAAACTTAATCCTGTAAGACAATTCCTCAGTAGTGCCGAACACATGGTCAAAATCTTTGTCTTCAAAACCATCCTCGAAAGCTTCATCTTTCCATAAAGAGATCAAAGAAAGGACCTGGTTCCGGTAGTAGCATGGGACATACTGCATAAAATTAAAATTAAGACAAAGGTATATAAATGTTTAACTGATTTTCAGAAGAAAAAATGCATGAAAGAGTTTTTTCCTTGAAATTTCTTGGCTTTCAGGCACGGGCACAGGCAACATCTATGACATTTAATTAAACCTATACAAAACAATTGAACTTCTAATTACATCAAGGCCTATAAAATAAAAACAAGCATGCGCAGTATAGTTCGCTCCGAAGGAATACGTGTGGTTGCTGACTGTTGAATACAGATAACTGTAACAAATACAGTGACAAAGGTTTTTTACTGGCCACGCGTGATTTGGTACCAAAACTTACCATGCATGACTCATAACAATGAGGCATAGACACAATCAAGAAAGATTGGGCAACATCAGATTCAACACCGGGACAGTTGAGGTTCCTGCAAACATCACACGCCATCTTTGTCTGCGAGATGTAACAATATATAAGACTCGGGTTCATTAATTATTAAAGAAAAATTATTTCAACACTCCGCTAATGGTAAAAAGAATTAAAGGACTGTATATCACTGATACACGCTTGTTTCAACGAGTAAGACAGAGCGGAGCGAATGCTGATATGGTGATATCCATTGATGTTAGTGTCTCTGTAAAAAATGAAAGAACACGCACAGACCTCTTCAAATCTACAAGCTCTTGCAGCGAACTAGCTGGAAAAAATCAACTGTTGTCCTCCAAGATTATTCGCCTATAGAACCTCTTCAAAGGGGTAGGATATTAACACAAAAACTAAAATTAAGAGGGTAACATACAACAAGAATCCATCTAAAAAAAGACAGTGTGCAACGCGTAAGTATTAAGCAGAGGGGAAAAATTTACTGTATTTCAGAGCAAGTGGGCAAATCGTAGATCCATCTAAGTGGACTGTAGAGTGAAGAATACGAAGCAAGAAAGACGGAAGGAACCAGAGAAGGGGAGCGGAAGAGCAAGTGACTCGGGAGGGAAGACGCACATAACGATGTATTTATGGAGTAATTATGGAGAGGGAAGAAATTTTGTGTACTCGCTCGCCAAAGCTGAACATACTGACAACAGTAAATGGCTCCTTGCCATCCTAGCGCAAAAAAAGGGCATGGGAGGGGGGGTGGGGGTTGTTGGGTCTGGCGAGTAGGTGGAGTATTTGGTCGAGCCGAACCATGTCGAAGTCCCTCGCCTTCATTTCCCCTCTCGCTCTCTCACTATATCTCTTCCCCCTCTCTCTCTCTCTCTGTCTCTCTCTCTCTCCTCTTGAATTTGACGCCGCCTACGGCATCGCATCTGCTCACATCCTTTGGGCCATGTCGACACAAAACTTCAGACAAGAGGGGAGGAAGGAAGGCTTGAACTTCCTTGAACTGGATTTTGATTTCTATGTAGGTGATTTCCTGCTACATGCGGAGCGTTGAACTGGGGTTTGTTTTCCAAACAAAAGATCCGAGCTCTAAACATTCATGTGTCCTTGCAGGAGAACCCTGACACCATCGAAGACCATGATTTCTGTGGGAAAGAGCTCGACCGTCCTCTCTACTGTGTTCTTCACGATACCAAGCCTCTCAGGTGTGTGGCTTTTGAAGGAAGTGACACGGGGAGGAGGTTCTTCGGCTGTGCTGTGAAAGTTAGTCACTTTTGAAAATCCGAGTTACTTTCTTGTTGAATCAAACTGTTTGGATATAGGACTTGTAGTCTACCAAAGAAGACTGATTTCTTCTTGTGTTTTCCGGTTGATTATAGGAAACATTTTGTAGTCCTTTTACTTTACATAAAAGGGTAAAGGTCACTACTTATTTTACATCACTAAACACAAAAGAAGTGATCTAGACACTCTCATGTTTGTTTACAAATGGGACTTCTGTTTAATAGTCAGTATATTATTCAAAAAAAACTCTCTAAATAAGTTGTCTGCAGAGGTAGCTCTAGATTAATTCAAGCTAGCTTAAAAGAAACTAAGTACAATTATGAAATAAGTCCGCGGACAGGGTGGGAGAAGCACCATAATTAGTGTTGTGGGTACCTAACCATTGAAGTGCCACATTGCACAAACACGGTTCATAGTTAGTTGAATGAGGTTATAAACCAAGTATATGTGAACTTTATTATATTCCAGAGCTTCTGCAGCAGTGTATTAATAGTCACTACATGAATCAGCTATTTTGCCGTCTACCACGGCAGACGGCAAAGACAAGGATGGCGGACGGCAAAGGCCTTTGCCGTCTGCCGCGGACGGCAAAGGCCTTTGCCGTCTGCCGCGGACGGCAAAGGCCTTTGCCGTCTGCCGCG
>NC_057802.1:483950138-484000806 GCF_018294505.1 Triticum aestivum | reverse complement strand
AAACACGGTTCATAGTTAGTTGAATGAGGTTATAAACCAAGTATATGTGAACTTTATTATATTCCAGAGCTTCTGCAGCAGTGTATTAATAGTCACTACATGAATCAGCTATTTTGCCGTCTACCACGGCAGACGGCAAAGACAAGGATGGCGGACGGCAAAGGCCTTTGCCGTCTGCCGCGGACGGCAAAAGGCTCCGGCAAAGTAGGCTACGGTAAAGAGCTTCTTTGCCGTCTGCTTTCTGAAGCGGACGACAAAGGGGCCTTTGCCATCAGCGGCTGACGGCAAAGAAAGCCGACGGCAATAAATGTGTTGTTAGTCCGTTAGGCGGCTAACAGCAGCCTTTGCCGTCCGCCACTGACGGCAAAGAGCATCCGACCCTTGTCGTCCGCCGAATGACGTCAGCTGGACGTCACTGCGGGACAAGCCTTTGCCATCTGCCGCTGTAGGCAAAGCCTTTGCCGTTCGCCGCTGTAGGCAAACTGACCAAATGGGTCAGCTCCCAGGGAGCACAGGTGGCCGCCGCGTGGCTTCTTTGCCATCCGCGGCTGACGGCAAAGGTGCCTCTTTTTTCTATTTTTTTTAAATCCAGCAATTTTCACAGCAAATATATGACATATATATATATATATATATTTCACAGGGCTATTTAACAACAAACATATGACATATCCAGCACATAAGTTTCATCGTGCATACATATATAGTTCCATCCATTCATACATAGCAAGTTGCACATACACATTGTTCCATCCATACATATTACAATGCAAAGTTTCATAGAGATAGCAAGTTCCATCATAGCAAGCTAGAAGAATACTAGAGGAGAATGAAAGAAAAAACAAGCACTCCATCATAGCAAGTTAGCTTCCGTGAAGTGAATGAAATCTGCAAAAAGGCAAATAAGAAAGTTAGAAAAAGGTGACTAGAAGAAGTATATGCCATTTATGAGCTAACTTAGGTGAAATGGATCATTTATGAGCTAACTTAGTTGAAATGGATCGTTTATGAGCTAACCTAGGTGAAATAGATCGTTTATGAGCTAACTTAGGTATAATGCATAATTTTAGAGCTAACCTAGGTAAGATGGGTCATTTTGGAGCTAACCTAGGTGAAATGGATCGTTTTTTAGCTAAGTTAGGTGAAATGGATCGTTTATGAGCTAACCTAGGTGAAATAGATCGTTTATGAGCTAACTTTGGTAAAATGCATCATTTTAGAGCTAACCTAGGTGTGATGGGTCATTTTGGAGCTAAACTAGGTAAAATGGATCGTTTGTGTGCTAACCTAGGTGAAATGGATCGCTTATGAGCTAATCTAGGTAAAATGGGTCATTTTAGAGCTAACTTGGGTAAAATGCATCATTTTGGAGCTAACCTAGGTAAGATGGGTCATTTTGGAGCTAACCTAGGTAAAATGGGTCATTTTAGAGCTAACATAGGTAAAATGGATCATTTTGGAGTTAGTCTAGGTAAAATGGGTCAGAGCTAACTTGGGTAAAATGGATCATTTATGAGCTAACTAAGGTATAATGGGTCATTTTAGAGCTAACTTAGATAAAATGGATTGTTTATGAGCTAACTAAGCTAATTATGCCATTTTTTACATAAGTAAGCTAAGTACATGTCATTATTGAGCAAACCTAGTTAACTAAGCATACTAGAGCTAACTTAGGTCATTTTGGAGGAAACAAAGCTAAGTATAGATCGTTTTAGAGCTAACTTAGGTAAAATGGATGGTTTTGGAGGTCAGTAAGCTTATTAAGTCATTTTGGAGGAAAAGAAGCTAACTCTAGGTCATTGTGGTAAGCATATTGGAGGAAATAAGGCTAAGTCTAGGTATTTATGCATTTGTTAAGCAAAACACTAGAAGAAACTTACCAGCGCCCACCATCTTTCAACACCTGCCATGACAAAGAGTAAACGAAATTAGTACAACATAAAAAAAATACCGACATGAATAATAATATGTATATCACTTAAGTGTATCATCATCATGTACAACATAAAAAATTATATACCTGACACTACTAATAATCTCGATCACTATCATCAATAAATGCATAATCATCATCATCACTATAATCAATGACGGGCTCATAGGGTTCAGTGGCATCAACATGTGGAAGGCCACCTTGACGTAATCGGTCAAGCATTGACAGGTCATCCGCAGCAGTAACCTCTTCTTTTTCCGGCTCTTCTTGTTCCTCCTCTGGGTTGATGTTGGATTCACTATCGCTGTCTACTTCAATGTTTTGGGGTGAAGTATAGCGGTTCTTGAAATGCTTTTTGGAAAGACGTGTCTCTTGGAAGAATTCTCCTTCATATGTGTCTGGGTTAATGTGAGGTTCATAATCCTCTTCCTTTGGGGAGCTAGTCTAGCACGTGGCGGCACTTCATAAATGACATCCCAACCTTTCAGATTTGGATTAGTTTGGCAGGCCCACGGTAGATAGAATACTTGGGTCTCCTGTTGAGCCGTAATATAGACATCAGGAACATCTAAATGGGTGCTTTGTTTGATTTCAACTAGCCCTATATGTTCATGAGTTCTTCTAGTCTCCTTCGGCTGAAACCAATAACATTTGAAGAGTACGACATTCAGTGGGTTGTCACCATAGAATATAATTTCATAAATTGCTTCAACTCTCCCATAATACTCGGTACCTCCTTCACCGATAGCAGATACACAACAATTTGTAGACTTTCGGTCGGCCATAGATAGCTCTTTGCCATAGGTACGAAAGCGATACCCGTTGATGTCGTATTTGTCAAATGAACGGACCTTATAGTCAAAACCATTAGCGACTTGTCTCAATTTGGCGTCCATAGACTCTGAATTAGCCTACAAGTTTAATACGGAAGGATTGTTGCATTAGGCAGAAATTAGCGAATGTAATGAAATGGTCTAATAGAAATTACCGTTTGTTTGAACCAAGAGATGAAACCGGGATAGCCGCCTCCTTGCTTTGCGAGAAGCTCATACTCTTCGACGGAATCCTTTTGGATTACCGCTCCATACGAAAATATGGCGACGTATCGACTATATGAAATATCCAGGAATAAGAGCAGTTCAAAGGAAATAGAAGTTGCGAAACAATGTACCGAGAACTTACTCGATGTACGGCCGCACTTCTGTTAGGTTGTTGAAGATATACAACGTAATGGTTCGCCATTCTTCGTTATCCAAAGATACTGGTTTCGAACCACTGGCTGGTGCGTATTCCCTTTGAGTAGGCTGAGGTTGGATCAACCCTTTTGAGGTTCGTCGGCATTGTACCGAGGCTTCGGATTATGCAAATGATAATTTTGGCTTCGTAGTGTGCTGTCACGAAGTTTGCCGCCTCCTCAGTGATGAATGCCTCAGCCATCGATGCTTCAATTCTACGTTTATTTTTACATTTTTGTCGAAGCGTCTTCTGCATCCTCTCAGTTGGGTAGCACCAACGATTTTGCAAGGGCCCCCCCAATCTTGCCTCGGTTGGGAGATGCAAAATCAAATGCTGCATTGGATTAAAGAAGCCCGGTGGAAAGATCTTCTCTAACTTGCAGGTCAACTCCGGCGCCAACTCTTCCATTTCTTCTAGCACGCCAGGTGATAGTTCTTTCACACAAAGAACACGGAAGAAATAGCTGAGTTCTGCCAGTACTAGCCATTCATCCTCAGAGGCATGGCGTGCTATTATATAGAGTCACGCACAAAGGTTTTCTGATTGTATTCCGAATGAGTCGGTGGGCTCGGTCAAAAGGAGAGGCATGCACGTCAAGCCCTCGGAGGCATAGTTTGTTCTTACTCGGAGTCACGTTTGTGCGTTTATTACGGAAACCTAATAGATTCGGGCGACTGTCCTTGTTAGAATTGTTTTCGTTTTTAACTCAAATGCATGAACACGACTTTCTGTGTGTCAGTGTTTCAGGTCACAGGCATGGTTGTCAAGCCCACAAATGCACGAAGGCGACTTTATATGTTTAGTAGCGTCACTGTCCTTTACGCGTGTCTGTGTTTCAGGTCACAGGCACGGTTGTCAAGCCCACAAACGCATGTCATGTAATTATCCAGAGTCACCTTCGTGTCTCTTTGTGATCCAAATGCATCCGTTGACTAGATTACCAGGACAGCATGGTCGGGATGTCGAGGGAGGCATGCTTGTGTTTTACGCAGAGCCACGTTCATGCGTTGATTGCAGAAACACAATGTTTCAACGGGCGTCTCCACCTACTCGGGTGTGAACTCCACGTGGTGCCGCCACAGAAACCCAAGGGTATGACGGACGTCTCATCCGACGATGCCACTCTGGCTCGTCGCCCGAGGCCAGGCTCCGGCTATTTATGGTGGACGGACGGAGTTTCAAAACCCTAGCCACACACTCTTCCATCCTCTGCCCGCCGCCAGGCCATTCATTGCTCTTTCCGCTCTCTATCCTAACCCTCTCCACCATGGCTGGTCAGGAGGAGACTACTGCGGAACCCAGTGTCCAGACACTGCAGGAGATCCAGGCTGACGAGGGTTCCTCATCTGTAAGTTCACTCTGCTTCCGCTTCATTCGTTTTTTCTTTCCTTCGGCTACTTGGTTTAGTTGTGAAACGTGACTAAGCCAGACGGAGTCTCGAAACCCTAGCCACATCCCCTTCGTCCTTTTGTCTGCCTCCAGGCCATCCACTCCTCTTGCTGTTCTCCATCCTCACACTCTCAGCCATGGCTGTGCAGAAGGAGACTCCTCCAGAGCGCCAGGTCCAGTCACATGAGAAGATCTCGGCTGGCGAGGGTTCTTCATCTGTGAGTTCGCTCTGTTGATGAGGGTGCGTCCTGCCATCAATCTGACATCTTCTCCTTTGACCAAGTGAAGAACCTGTTCAATACTGTGGAAGACTTCGTGAAGATATCCACGAAGTTGGACGAAGAGAACAAAGCCATCATTGCACTTCTGATGGATGAGAAGGCGCAGCTCGAACTTCAGCGCGATAAGCTGAAGCCGGAATCATACGTTATGAAGAAACAGATCGAGGAACTTTGTGCCGAGCAACCAAAAAAGAAGTCTTGCTAGACTAAGTAGACAGCAGCGAACCTGATCCTCGTATCTGAAGCTGTTAAGTAGTGCACTAAAAGTTTCTTATTTTGTCTTTCGTTACCTCGTGTCGTCAGTAACTTTGATAAAAAATGTGTTTTACTTTCCTGGGTCACATTCATTCCATGTTTATGGGTACAGATGAACATTAACGTAATGGCCAGTTCTAGGGACGTTGTTTTTAAAGCACGGACGTGAAGTCTCTGCAGCCAAAGTTTTTGAACCAACTAGAGTCATGTCGTGTGCACACATGAATGCGTGGACATTCCTGCCTTTCTTTGTTTCAGTGTTTCGGGTCACAGGAAGGCATAGTCGGTGGTATTACATAGAGTCACGCTAGCATGTGACTCTATCATACGGAGACGCATGCGCGTTTAGTGTTAAGGGTCACAGCCACGAGCATAAAACGCTCAAAGGCATGGTCGGTGGTATTACGGACACGAACTCTTGTTAATAAAAGTTCACAAGATATGAACTCTCTACGGACACAATTGCGTACTGAGTTGGGTCACGCTTTTTTCTTGATGTTACGTATATTATTCGACAGAAGCGTGGAGGTTTGTCGTTGTATGTGTCACAGTGTTAAGGTTCACAGGCACAGGCGTACATTCCTCAAAGGCATGGTATTGTATTATATAGAGTCACGCTCGCCTGTCTTTGTGTTCCGAATGATTCCGTCCACTCGATCAGATGAAGAAGCACGGTCATTAAGCCCACAAAGGCAAAGCGTTGTCTTACGCACAACCACGTTCGTTCTTTAATTGCGGAGACCCAGCGGAATTGGTTCAGATGAGAACACCCACTGTTTACTCAGTGAGGCACGGAATTGCTTATTCGAGAGACGCTGGTCTGGTATATTGCTCACACGGTCGTGAGTCCCAGAAAGTCACGGCGTGCCATTATGTAGAATCACGTTAGTTTGTCTACGTGTTCCAAATGAATCCGTTGAATTGTCCGCGAGCACAGGCACCGCCATGAAGCCCAGACAGGCATGGCTATGCTTTACATGGGATCACATTCGTGCGTTTATAGCGGAAACCCACGGCAGCCGCCTCATCCTTGATTCAGTGTTTCGGGTCACAGGCACGGGCATGAAGCGCTCAAAGGCATGGTCGGTGGTATTACATAGAGTCACGAGAGCTTGTGACTCTATCAGACGAAGATGCATGGGCGTTTAGCCCACGGAGATGAACCTTTGTCTTACAGACAGCCACGGACGTTTACTCTGCGAGGCACGGATTGGCCTATAAGAGAGACGCTGTTTTTAAAAGCTTATTTCCATGTATTTAAGAGCACGGACGTGCAGTCCATACAGACACCGTTCCGTACTGAATTGTGTCACGCTTCTTTCTTGATAAAGGCGTTGACGTTCGTGGCTGTCTGTGTTTCAGTGTCAAGGGTGACAAGCACGGGCATACAGCCCTCAAAGGCATGGCGTGCCATTATATAGAGTCACGCACAAAGGTTTTTTGATTGTATTCCGAATGAGTCGGTGGGCTCGGTCAAAAGGAGAGGCATGCACGTCAAGCCCTCGGAGGCATAGTTTGTTCTTACTCGGAGTCACGTTTGTGCGTTTATTATGGAAACCTAACAGATTCGGGTGACTGTCCTTGTTAGAATTGTTTTCGCTGTATTATTTTAACTCAAATGCATGAAGACGACTTTCTGTGTGTCAGTGTTTCAGGTCACAGGCACGGTTGTCAAGCCCACAAATGCACGAAGGCGACTTTATATGTTTAGTAGCCTCACTGTCCTTTACGCGTGTTAGTGTTTCAGGTCACAGGCACGGTTGTCAAGCCCACAAACGCATATCATGTAATTATCCAGAGTCACCTTCATGTCTCTTTGTCTTCCAAATGCATCCGTTGACTATATTACCAGGACAGGCACGGTCGGGATGTCGAGGGAGGCATGCTTGTGTTTTACGCGGAGCCACGTTCGTGCGTTGATTGCGGAAACACAATGTTTCGACGGGCGTCTCCACCTACTCGGGTGTGAACTCCACGTGGTGCCGCCACAGAAACCCAAGGGTATGACGGACGTCTCATCCGGTGATGCCACTCTGGCTCGTCTATTTATGGCGGACGGATGGAGTTTCAAAACCCTGGCCATGCACTCTTCCATCCTCTGCCCACCGCCAGGCCATTCATTCCTCTTGCTGCTCTCTATCCTGACCCTCTCCGCCATGGCTGGTCAAGAGGAGACTACTGCGGAACCCAGTGTCCAGACACTGCAGGAGATCCAGGCTAACGAGGGTTCCTCATCTGTAAGTTCACTCTGCTTCCGCTTCATTCGTTTTTTCTTTCCTTCGGCTACTTGGTTTAGTTGTGAAATGTGAATAAGCCAGACAGAGTCTCGAAACCCTAGTCACATCCCCTTCGTCCTTTTGTCAGCCTCCAGGCCATCCACTCCTCTTGCTATTCTCTATCCTGACAGTCTCAGCCACGGCTGTGCAGAAGGAGACTCCTCCAGAGCGCCATGTCCAGTCGAAGGAGAAGATCTCGGCTGGCGAGGGTTCCTCATCTGTGAGTTCGCTCTGCTTCAGCTTCATTCGTTTTTTCTTTCTTTCGGCTACTTGATTTAGTTGTGAAACATGGAGCATTGTGGTGAGCTTCATCCTAATGTTGATGAGGGTGCGTCCTGCCATCAATCTGACATCTTCTCCTTTGACCAGCTAAAGAACCTGTTCAATACTGTGGAAGACTTCGTGAAGATATCCATGAAGTTGGACGAAGAGAACAAAGCCATCATTGCACTTCTGATGGATGAGAAGGCGCAGCTCGAACTTCAGCGCGATAAGCTGAAGCTGGAATCATACGTTATGAAGAAACAGATCGATGAACTTCGCGCCGAGCAACCAAAAAAGAAGTCTCACCGGACTAAGTAGATAGCAGCGACCCTGATCCTCATATCTGAAGCTGTTAAGTAGTGCACTAAAAGTTTCTTATTTTGTCTTCCGTTACCTCGTGCCGTCAGTAACTTTGATAACAAATGTGCTTTACTTTCCTAGGACACATTCATTCCAAGTTTATGGGTACAGACGAACATTAACGTAATGGCCAGTTCTAGGGACGTTGTTTTTAAAAGCACGAACGTGAAGTCTCTGCGGCCAAAGTTTTTGAACCAACTAGAGTCATGCCTTATACACACATGAAGGCGTGGACATTCCTGCCTTTCTTTGTTTCAGTGTTTCGGGTCACAGGAAGGCATAGTCGGTGGTATTACATAGAGTCACGCTAGCCTGTGACTCTATCAGACGGAGATGCACGGGCGTTTAGTGTTAAGGGTCACAGGCACGAGCATAAAACGCTCAAAGGCATGGTCGGTGGTATTACGGACACGAACTCTTGTTAATAAAAGTTCACAAGATATGAACTCTCTACGGACACAATTGCGTACTGAGTTGGGTCACACTTTTTTCTTGATGTTACGTATATTATTCGATAGAAGCGTGGAGATTTGTCGTTGTATGTGTCACACTGTTAAGGTTCACAGGCACGGGCGTACAGTCCTCAAATGCATGGTATTGTATTATATAGAGTCACGCTCGCCTGTCTTTGTGTTCCGAATGATTCCGTCCACTCGATCAGATGAAGAAGCACGGTCGTTAAGCCCACAAAGGCAAAGCTTTGTCTTACGCACAGCCACGTTCGTTCTTTAATTGCGGAGACTCAGCGGAATTGGTTCAGATGAGAACACCCACTGTTTACTCAGTGAGGCACGGAATGGCTTATTCAAGAGACGCTGGTCTGGTATATTGCTCGCACGGTCGTGAGTCCCAGAAAGTCATGGCGTGCCATTGTGTAGAATCACGTTAGTTTGTCTACGTGTTCCAAATGAATCCGTTGAACTGTCCGCGAGCACAGGCACCGCCATGAAGCCCAGACAGGCATGGTTATGCTTTACATGGGATCACGTTCGTGCGTTTATAGCGGAAACCCGCGGCAGCCACCTCATCCTTGATTCAGTGTTTCGGGTCACGGGCACGGGCATGAAGCGCTCAAAGGCATGGTCGGTGGTATTACATAGAGTCACGCTAGCTTGTGACTCTATCAGACGAAGATGGACGGGCGTTTACCCACGGAGATGAACCTTTGTCTTACGCACAGCCACGAACGTTTACTCTGCGAGGCACGGATTGGCCTATAGGAGAGACGTTGTTTTTAAAAGCTTATTTCCTTGTATTTAAGAGCACAGACGTGCAGTCCATACAGAAACCGTTCCGTACTGAATTGTGTCACGCTTCTTTCTTGATAAAGGCGTTGATGTTTGTGGCTGTCTGTGTTTCGGTGTCAAGGGTCACAAGCACGGGCATACATCCCTCAAAGGCATGGCATGCTATTATATAGAGTCACACACAAGGGTTTTCTGATTGTATTCCGAATGAGTCGGTGGGCTCGGTCGAAAGGAGAGGCATGGACATCAAGCCCTCGGAGGCATAGTTTGTTCTTACTCGGAGTCACGTTTGTGCGTTTATTACAGAAACCTAATAGATTCGGGCGACTGTCCTTGTTAGAATTGTTTTTGTTGCATGACATTCGTGCCTTTATTGGGGAAACCCCACGGTTCGACGGACGTCTCCTCAGATTCGGCTGTGAACGCCACATGCCGTTGCTCCGGAAACCCAGTGGTCCGACGGGCGTCTCCTCAATAAATAGTGTTGGTACCCTAGCTAATAACAACATATATCAACATTGGTCCTAGTTGCAGCTTCACAGGACCACTTATGCCACACATGCAGCACAGGCTCGGTGCATGGTTTTTTTTCATGTGTCTGTGTCTGGATAAATGTCTTAAGGAAAGGCAAATTGGTTCGGCCGAACATACTGCATCAGCCAAACTGGCTAGACCCTTTACCTCACAGCCGCACGGCCGTGGTTCGAATCCCCGTGAGGCAGTTGGAAATGCCAATTTTTTTCTATGGGTACTGACATGTGGGGTCCCCTTGTCATCCACACAAACGCGCCACCACATGTACCACATTTGGCTAAGTGCACCTAGTACTCCACATCATTTTCAACTTCTTCGTCCCCTTCTCGACAAGCGCCGCCGCCGCCAGCTCCCGACGACGCATCTCTTCGCCGCCGGATCTGCGCGGCCGCCGCCAACTCCGGCAAGTAGGTGAGATCTCCCCTCATCCCCCTCGCGAATCTTCTTCCCTTCCCAAACCGCATGCGTCTCCCTCCGGGCGCGGATCTGATCCAGAAATTTTATTTGATACATGCGGTAGATGATTTGTTGATGGATATGATGGTTCTTTGATAGATTGATGGATGTCGTAGTGTAGGATCTGAGCCGTACGAGGGAAAAGAGAGGAAGCACCGTGTATTGTACTATGGTACGGTACAATTAAACTTAGAGTTCAATATGTTCTGTGTAGAATGGAGGAAGCACCGTGTCAACTGTGCAAGTCACGGTGCCGGACCAGCCTTTGTACTGCCACGCTGTTCGGCATCTACGTCCAGCCTACTTTTGTTTTTGCAGCGGTAACAATTTATATGAACCTTCTGACAGTTCATTAATTTTGTTTTTTATTGCTATTTCCACTAATGCATTGTGTTTGTTATTTGTTTTTATCTTGCACAGATCGTCTCATGCAATGTGAGATTGGCATTCAATGAGCTCGTCGGAGACACCGTGACCTTCGACGCTCTTGGGGGGCCGTACACTATGCAGGTCGATAAGGGGCGAACGATAACCCAGATTAGAGGACATGAATGGGATCGTTTCATCGCCCGCTTGCGTCTTAGTGGGGGTGAATTGATCAGCTTCTCCTTCAAAGGAGAAGGCCCAGGATTTCTGTTATCTATCTAAATTTGATTTTCGATAGTGAGGATGAAGTTCATGAGGAGGACGATGGTGAGGATTCAGATGATGATGAGAACCCACTTGATGAAGCACTCTATGCCCAAAGACTGAGGCTGAGCGGTGATGAAACGTGCAACCTCTGGGACATGCTTCCACTACGTGAAGACTACGTCGGGATGCCATTCGTGACCAACCTCACAAGGACGAATGTTAAACAGCATCTCATGGTATGTTACTTACTGTGGTAATTACATGATATGCATGCTTAATAACTGTACTAGTTGATATGATATGCATGTTGTAGTACTGTGATGATATGCCATGTGTAGAATTCATTTAGTGCAGAATTTTTTATGGTATGCATGTGTTGTAGTAATGCGATATATCCTTATGAGTGTAGTAATATGCGATGATATGGTTAGTGTACGTAGTAAACTAATGATATGCTTAATTACTGTAGTAATTTCATGATTAGCGTCTAGTGTAGTGATGTGATGATATATATGCTCAGTGTTGAATCCAATGATATATGTGTCTTCAAGTGTATGATTTGCTGATAATTGCACGTGACATGCTCATATATCATATCAATTGTTTTCAGAAATTACCTAAGAGGTTATCTGTTAGTTGTGGCATCGAGACGCATGAAGAAGGTATGGCTGCTGGACTACGCCTTACCAGAACGGGCTCCATCACCACTTGTGCCTATACAGTGGACACGGACGGTCGCACTGTCTTCAACCGGGCGGGGTGGAAGAAGTTCCTTCATGGCAAGAATCTTCGGGTAGGTCAGGGCATCCTACTCACTGTTGCGAACACCCGTCGCCGTGACTTGAGGATGATGATCACCATCAACCTCATTTAGAACTGGCTGGGCCATGTTTCGATGTCAAATGAACTTGGTATGTTAGCTCTTGTTTCCAAGTACTTGCCGTGTATTACCGTACCTATCTATCTATATATATCTAGGTTCAGTAAATGGGCCATGTATCGCTGTGAAATGAACTTGTTATGTTTGGGGCTTGTTTTGCTGTTGCCCCAGCGGTTATTTGAGACTTCCTTCAACTTGAAACTGTCTTGACTTGTTGTTGGATGCTTGGCGTTGTTGCTTTATTTGAGACTTCCATCAATCCTATGGATTAGAAGGTGAAGGCGAAGCTCGACCTTCAGTACGACAAGCTCAAGCTGGACACATACGTTATGACAAGCTCAAGCTGGACACAGGCACGGGCATGAAGCGCTCAAAGGCATGGTCGGTAGTATTATTACATAGAATCACGCTAGCCCGTGACTCTATCAGACAAAGATGCACAGGCATTTGGCCCACAGAGCTGAACCTTTGTCTTACGCAAAGGCATCGTGTGGTATTATATAGTCATGTTCGCTTGTGTCTGTTTTTCGAATGATTCCGTTGACTCGTTTAGACGGAGAGGCACGGCTGAGAAGCCCATCGAGGCATACTTTAGTATTAGAGAGAGTCACGTTCATGCGTTTATTGCGCAAACCGAACAGAATTGGGTTCTGATATGAACACTCGCTGTTTACTTTGTGAGGCAATGAGTGGCAGACTAGAGAGACGCTGTTTTTGAAGCGCTCAAAAGGCATGGTCGATGGTATTACATAGGCTCACGGAGATGGACAGGCATTTAGCCCACAGAGCTGAACCTTTGTCTTACGCACAGCCACATGCGTTTTCTCTGTGAGGCATAGAATGGCCTATGCGAGGGGCGCTGTTTTTAAAATCTTATTTCCTTGTATTTAAAAGCACGGACGTGAACTCCCAACGGACACGGTTCCATATTGAGTTGCGTCATCCTTGTTTCTTGATGTTACGTAAATTATTCGATATAAAAGGCGTAGACGTTCGTGGCTATCTATATTTCCTTGTATTTAAAAGATAGCGATGGCACACTTTTAAACAAAGCACAAGAACAGTGGTTCCACGACAAGCACGTCTCAATTTGCAGAAACAGCATTGTCGTGATTCTACAGGACGTTATGTTCTAGGCTGTGCACCATGTTTCCACCCAAACGTTCACCACAGGGTCATGGACATACACAGAGTAAGTGACGTGTTGTGATAACAGACGCACAGTCTTACAGGTACAAGAGGCACGAGGAGGCATGTAGATTAACATCACCACAAATGAAACAGATTATACATGCGCACGCATATAGAGAGATGCATAAAAAGTGGACTACAAGAGATAAACTAAGTTGGTAATACTAAACGGCCGATGGTATTAATTAATAATGGAAATTAACGACAGCCATACAATATTAGAGTCAAATTTATAGTAGAGCACACACAATAAATAGAAGTCCTGATCATGATAGATCGACTGGGTCACTGGAAACTCAAAAGTAGTAGTAGCTAGCATAAATATATAGAACTTGCCTCCAAGCATGTGGGATGTGGCTTGCAGCAAATGAACGGAGAGCCAAGGGAAGGACCTAATCAAGGCGCCCGGGCTTGTGCCCTTGATGGTCCAGAGGTTGGATGAGAAGTGGGGGCGGCGTCGGTGAGGTGGATGTGCTCCTGAACGAGCTTCGCCAAAGTTTGCCTGTGGTCGAAGTAGGCCGCCATGGTCGACTCGTGGACGGCGCTGCAAGTGTCCTCGTAAACAATCTGTCGGTAGATCTGGCTGAACTTGTCGATGTCATCATGCATGATGAGGCGCTGCGCGGCGAGAGCGACCTCCAGGTGTTCCTCCGGCTGCGTGCCGGCCGGGAGCTGCAGGGCCATCAGCGCGCGAAAGAGATCGTTCCCATGGAGGCCGGCGAGCCGGGTCGCGGAAGCTGAGGCGGAGGCTCGGCCTTTACGGAGCGACGCATGGAATGGAGGCGAGCAGTCAGGTCCTTCACCTTGCTGTTGGCGAAGCTGAACTTGTGAATGAAGTCTTCCAGTGCACCCTTGAGCCAGGCGGCGAAGCTGGCGTCGAAGAAGGAACGCGCCGTGGCGGACATCAGTAGCCCCTGGAGGCGCTGCAGCGCGTTGGGCTGCGGGTTGCTCTCCCTGACCACCTCGATAAGACGTACGGTTGTCGCCTGAATCGCCTCCATGGCCGATCTCTCACCGTCTCCCTCTTGCTCTGATAGCCAGATAGTTGGATCGGAGTAGAAGAAGATGGATGGTGACACTTTGAGGAGAGAAGAGTCAAAACTTCTACGTCATGAGGCCTCAACAGAGCGCCGAAGGGACTGGGGAGTAAAAAGAATCCTACTCTCCGATATATATAATCCTAAGACTCAAAACATTTTTGTTCTTGACTCAACAACGCCAGCGATTCGATCAAGCAGGGGGCTCCTAAGTCGGGGATGGCTCTGATTACCAACTTGTAACACCCACGATGCGGCTATATCTCCCACGTGTCGAGGCACGACTTAGAGGCATAACCGCATTGTGGTTTTGTCGCAAGAAGGGTCATCTTCACACAATCCCATGTAATGACCAAGAATGGGATAAAGAGTTGGCTTACAATCGCCACTTCACACAATATATAAATAAATTCATACATCATTCAAGATACACACATAGACCGACTACGGTCGAAACCAAATAAAAAGAAGATAACCTCAAATGCTAGATCCCCGATCGTCCCAACTGGGCACCACTACTGATCAACGTGAAAAGAAACATAGTAACGACCAAGGTCCTCATCGAGCTCCCACTTGAGCTCGGTTGCGTCATCTCCCCTTGTATCAATGGCACCTGCAACTATTTTGGAAGTATTTGTGAGTCACGAGGACTCAGCAATCTCACACCCGCGAGATCAAGACTATTTAAGCTTAAGGGTAGGAATGGGGTAGTGAGGTGGAGCTGCAGCAAGCACTAAGCATATATGGTGGCTAACATACGCACATAAGAGCGAGAAGAGCAGCAACGGAACGGTCGTCAACTAGTAATGATCAAGAAGTGATCCTGAACTCCTACTTACGTCAAACATAACCCAAAAGCCGTGTTCTCTTCCCGGACTCCGCCGAAAAGAGACCATCACGGCCACACACGTGGTTGATGCATTTTAATTAAGTCGAGTGTCAAGTTCTCTACAACCGGATATTAACAAATTCCCATCTGCCACATAACCGCGGGCACGGCTCTCGAAAGTTTATACCCTACAGGGGTGTCCCAACTTAGCCCGTTATAAGCTCTCATGGTCAACGAAGGATATTCCTTCTCCCGGGAAAACCCGATCAGTCTCGGAATCCCGGTTTACAAGACATTTCGACAATGGTAAAACAAGACCAGCAAGACCACTTGTTGTGCCGACAAATCCCGATAGGAGCTGCACATATCTCGTTCTCAGGGCACACCGGATAAGCTAAGCATACAGGTACCGACGTAACCCAAGTTGCCAAGGGATGGTCCCGCACGGTGCTCTAGTTTGGACCAATACTCAGAGGAGCACTGGCCCGGGGGGTTAAAATAAAGATGACCCTTGAGTCTGCAGAACCCAAGGGAAAAAGGCTTAGGTGGCAAATGTTAAAACAAAGGTTGGGCCTTGCTGGAGGAGTTTTATTCAAGGCGAACTGTCAAGGGGGTCCCATAAATCACCCAACCGCGTAAGGAATGCAAAATCAAGGAACACAACACCGGTATGACAGAAACTAGGGCGGCAAGAGTGGAACAATACACTAGGCATAAGGCCGAGCCTTCCACCCTTTACCAAGTATATAGGTGCATTAATTAAATAAGAGATATTGTGATATCCCAACATATCCATGTTCCAACAAGGAACAAACTTCATCTTCACCTGCAACTAGCAACGCTATAAGAGGGGCTGAGCAAAAGCGGTAACTTAGCCAAACAACGGTTTGCTAGGAAAGGATGGTTAGAGGCTTGACATGGCAACATGGGAGGCATGATATAGCAAGTGGTAGGTAACGCAGCATAGCAATAGAGCGAACAACTAGCAAGCAAAGATAGAAGTGATTTCGAGGGTATGGTCATCTTTCCTGAAATCCCGCTAGGAAGAAGAACGAGTCCATGAAGAAGACAAACGGATGTAGTCGAACGAATCATCACAACTCCGGAACGAAACCTAAGGTAACAAGAGAAGCAACCCGGAAAGAAACAAACAACATAGTAAACAACCATCACATAAACATGACATGATGCACAATCACGTATGATGCATGTCCGATTTAAAGAGGCATGGCATGGCAAAGTGCAACAAACAACACTACAAATTAACTGGAGCTCAATATGCAACGAGTTGCATATTGACGAAACACCACATCAATTATTTAGTTCTCTCTCGGTTATTTACCCAACAATATTAAATGTTGATTAACATGGCAAGAGGTGAAGCATAAGTAAACTAACTATTTAGGCAAGTTTAAATGAGGCCGGGACAACAAATAACAATTCCAGAAAATCCCCACATGCATATTTTAGATTTGGTACTGTTCTGCCTAAAACCATATTTTATAGTTGTTAAATAGGAAAATAAAGTGCACCAAGTTAATCTATGCATTTTCCACCCCATTTACATATAAAGTTTATTAAATTCCGAGTTACGGTTAATTAGTTATGAAATAAATCATTTTAACATGGCATTTAGCAAATTAAATGCAAACAGCATTTTAAACAAGGATGTAAGCATCATATTATGAAACTAGATGAAATTCTGAGAATTTTTCATATATAATGTTTTTACAAATGATGCATGGTTATTAAGTTATTATATGCATGACAAAGAGGGTTTTTCTGCAAAACAGTAAATCCTGGGAAAATAGTTAAAATCGCAGAACCTAAAAAAACCTATGCGGGCCGAATCTGGCTAGCCCAACAGGAGCACAGGGGAGGACTGGGGCTGCTCACCCATGGGCCAAGGCCCGGGTCGGTGGAGAGGGAGGCCTGCAAGGGCACGCTGGACCACGGTCAACGGGCGAAGGCGAGATGAAGGGCGAGCTGGGCCTTGGCGCTTCTCCACGCTGGCGCCAGATCGGGTCAACGACGGGGAGGCGCTCGTCCTGTCGCTCGAAGCAGAGGAAGCAGGGATGCGACGGCTTCAGGTGGTGCAGGCGCGGCAACAGGGCGATGCTGGCGCGGCAACAGGGCGATGCAGGCGAGCAACAACGTCAAGCCTCCTGGATCCGCGCGACGAGGAGGAAAACTGGGCGCGGGTAAGCTCGTGCCCGAGCGCCTGCAGATGGCGCGGCGGCGGAGCTTGCTGCAGGGTCAGCCATGGTGACGAGCAGCGATGGGGTTCGTGCGGGGAGGGTCGAGGAGGAGGCCTCGGGCGCTCGCTGCTGGAGAAGCTGCTGCTCCTGTTCGAGCAAACAGAGCGGGAGAGATGTGAGGTGAGGGAGAAAGACAGGGAAGGAGAGGAGCTGGACGAGGCCGGTCCTTGCCGTGGTCGACGGAGGGCGAGGTCGCCAGCAGTAGGTTGAGCTCCTGCTTGAGGAAGGAGGCGCGCGAGGTGGAGCTTCGGCACGGGAGTTCGAGGCGGCGGGGTCGACATGCTCGGGAACGAGGGCGCCATGGGAGGAGCACGAGAGGAACTCGGGGTAGGAGGCGCGCTGGAGCAAGGGCTGGAGGGCTCCTGGTGCTCTGGTGGCTTGTGGTGACAGGGGAATCGGGCGAGCGGTGGTGGTAGGATGGATCGAGGGAGGAGGCTACATGGTGGAGGCTGACAGGAATTTTTGGATTGGGGGCTCGGGCATCTGGAATGAGGAGGAGGGAGAGCGCTGGTTGGGTGAATCGGGCAGGGGAGATCCCGAGGGGATTCAGTGGAGTGGCGGCGGCGTGGGGATGGATGGGACATTCCTCCTAAAATTTAGGGTTAGGGGTCTATTAATATGAAGGGTTAGCTTAGGGGCTACCTAGTCCCTCCGATTGAAATCGGACGGTCAAGAAAAATAAGCTAGGAGAGTCCAACAAAGAAAACGGTGATGTTTTATAGATGTTAGGGGATGATCCGGACCCATCGGTAACAACAACCCGGGTCGGGTTTGGGACAATTTTCGGATGCGCATGACGGGTTTGAGTAAAGTGCAGAGAGGCTCAAACGGTCGGACAACAAAAGAACGGTTGGTCTCGAAAGGAACAACGATGGCAACAGGGAGAAGCGGGAACTACGAATGGATGCAAGTTTTTTTTTAAATGACGGCAACGAAGTGCCGATGCAATGCGGATGATGCAATGATGAAATGCAACAAGCAAATAAATACACACAACGATAACGAAAAAATATGGAAGCCGTCTGGAGCATCGGTCTCGGGGCGTTACACAGACGCACAGTCTTACAGGTACAAGAGGCACGCCCGCCTCTGTATTGTAAAATACTTCAGCTAACGAGTTATTTGGAGAGGCACGGCCGTCACATCACACGTGACTGCGTGTTCTAGATGATTTTAGTCGCTCGCTCTATTCACAAAAGGAAATCCAAACATACAGACGGTGCACAAAAACATGAAAACTTGATAGTTTTTTGAGCTTGTGAGTTGCTTCACGGCTGAAGAGCACAAAAACAAGTTCCTGACAACCTTACAGACAATGGATAAAGTACAAGCTCGAAGTCCAAACTGGAAAGCACGCAACAACACCTATCTCTGACAGCCGGATAATCGTTTTCAACATCCATAGGTCAATGGATCCGGCAAATCCATGATTGGACACTGGTTTGTCCAGATGTGTACTTTTAAATCCAAGTTCATATGCCCACAATACCCGGACAATATAAGACGAGCACGTCTAGAAGCCTTGTTGCCCCATTGAAGCACCTCTTCTTGATGTTCATAAAATCCTTCAGTGATGTTGTCTGGGGGGAGAGAAACTTAAGCCTCATAGTCTCTAACTCCTTTGCGTTCTGAACAAAGAACGTTGCAAACTCAATGTTTTTGTTGCAGTGTACATATTTTTCCAGTGTTACTGTCTTCAGGCGAATGTCATGCTATTTGAGAAACACCCGGTGCTTGTAGCGCCACTTATTTGTTACACCTTCCTCGCGGCGTACTCCTCCCTGAAAATGCATGAACAGTGAGAATACTCGAGAACTACAAAGGGAGATAGAGGCCTCGAATATAGTACACTATGCATTGTATGTGCTTTCAATGTGTCTGGAAATCGTTACCTCGATAAACAGGTTCTCTAGGCTAGGAAAGCATCGCATCAAGGCAACAACCTTGTTCAGATTTAATGACATGTGGATAAGCAGGGTCTTCACAGATTGAACCGCCATTGATAGGCTGACTACAGACAAAGCCTACGACAAGCACATATCATAAAATTAGCTGGATAAAAGGTCGCGTGACATGAAACTTCGGCACTGCAAGGAATGCAAGTAAAGAGTATAGTGCAAAAGGTGAGTACCTCGATAACTGTAGAGCCAAAAACAATCTTGGATTCAGGAAATCCTTCATAAAAGTTAAGCAAACACTCAAGCTTAGGTGCAGAAAAGACAGTTATCTGCAAGTGCCGGCTCTGAATATCGTGAATCAATCGTTTAAGTGAGGGCGCATCCTCAACAACGAGTTCACCGTTCACACAAAGGATACAGATGACTTCAACTTTGCCTGAGTTTATTATGATGCAGTGGTCCAAGTTATTGCAAACAAGCAGGAGCCACTCGAGGGCAGGGCAACCATGGCTGATTATGCTTTGCAGTGAGAGGTCTGATATATCAACTTCCAAAAACGAAAGCCTCTTGAGGAGTGGAAGTTTAAATGATCGTGCATACTTATCAGGTATCTGGCAAAGAGAAAATGTGACGGTGTGCAGTGAGGAGGAAAACAGCAGCGTGGAAGTCAACGGTGAGGGCGCGGACGAAGAGATTTCGTGTGGTAGTGTGATGGTTTTTCCCACAAAACCTGGGAACATGTAATAGAACTCGAGAACCTAGAGATTCTTCAGTCTTGGGGATTGAAGCCAGGCGTCAACTGTAGAGGGTCTGCAGTGGAGGTAACACGCCAAAATGCAGGGACGATGAACTGTGCCCCCATGACCGGAGAGGATGGCTTCCAGAAGGCACGAACCATCAACGTCAGGTTGAAAACTACACCGAGTTCCAAATTATCTAATGTGAATGACATCCTTGCTGGGGAGCATGGACAGTACGTCGATATGAACTGTTTCTAGGGGCTTAAAAAGACGACCGACAGGGATCTCACTGCAGTCGAGATTCAGAGGAGTGATGCGCCATAAAGGACGCCACCGACGTGCGAGGATTTGAGTGCGAACACCTTCCTTAGTGGACAGACGGGATATGATCTCACCGAGGACACCGTCCGGGAGGTCGCTGATGCGGTCGGGACCAGACTGCTCTTCTTGATCCTCGGATGCAGTAGGCGCACCCTCGCCGCTTCCAGCCGCTACCGCCAAACCACCAGAGGAAGGCGTCGCCGGTAGCGCGAGCCTCGCCCTCTTGGTGCTCGGGGCACTGGAGTAGACCTCCATCTCCGTCTCCATTGCTGGGATCGCGCCGCCTGCGAGCGCCGCTATATGTGGCGTGGATCTGGACAGAGGATGGATTTGGAGCAATGGACTAGCCTGTCAATCCACGAAACGACTTAAATACCCACGACGAGGAGCGGAGGGGTCCAGATTAATTACTTCTTCTATTTTTCTTTCTAACAGGAGGGCCCGGGTTAAGTACTACTTGTAGCAAGTCAATGGTAGATGGGTGCTTGAAACATTAAAAAAACCACGACTTTCAAGGTACGAAATGCACTGTTGCACACGCAGACCAGGCACGGGCGTGCCCCTCAGTGCTTTAATTATTTACGGCACACATTCACTAGAAGAATCTGTTCGACACCGGAAGCACGGTGGACTCGGTAGGAAAGAGAGGCACGCACGTGACGCCCACTAAGGCATGGGCTAGCACTCTGTGCAGCCACGGTTATGTACGTTTGTGACTCTCTATGTTTCAGTCATTAAGGTCACAGGCACAGGCGTCAAATCCACAAAGGCATCGTGTGGTATTATATAGAGTCATGCTCGCTTGTGTTTGGGTTCCGAATGATTCAGACGACTCGTTCAGACGGAGAGGCACGGACGAGAAGCCCATGGTGGCATACTTTAGTATTAGACAGGGTCACAATCATGCGTTTATTGTGCATGGTCGATGGTATTACATAGAGTCATGCTCGCCTGTGAGAATCGACCAGACGGAGATGCACGACCGTCTAGCCCACGGGACTGAACCTTTGTCTTACGCACAGCCACGGGCGTTTACTCTGTGAGGCACGGAATTGCCTATATGAGAGACGCTAATTTTAAAAGCTCATTTCCTTGTATTTAAAAGCATAGACGTTAAGTCCATACAGACACGGTTCAGTACCGAGTTGCGTCACGCTTCTTTCTTGATAAAGACGTCGACGTTCGTGGCTATCTGTGTTTCAGTGTCAAGGGTCACAAGCACGGGCATACATCCCTCAAAGGCATGGCGTGCTATTATATAGAGTCACGCACAAAGGTTTTCTGATTGTGTTCCGAATGAGTTAGTGGACTCGGTCAAAAGGAGAGGCACGGACGTCCAGCACACGGTGGCATGGTTCGTTCCTACCCGGAGTTACGTTTGTGCGTTTATTACGAAAACCTAGTAGAATTGGGTGACTGTCCTTGTTACAATTGTTTTCGTTCTAAGATTTTTAACTCAAATGCATGAAAGGCGACTTTTGTATGTTTAGTAGCGTCACGATCCTTTACGCACGAAGACGACTTTTTGTGTGTCAGTGTTTCAGGTCACAGGCATGGTTGTCAAACTCACAAACGCATGACGTGTAATTATCTAGAGTCACCTTGGTGTCTCTTTGTGTTCCAAATGCATCCGTTGACTATATTACCAGGACAAGCACCGTCAGGATGGCGATGGAGGCATGCTTGTGTTTTGTGTGGAGCCACGTTCATGCGTTGATTGCAGAAACACAACGTTTCGACGGGCGTCTCCATGTATTCGGGTGTGAACGCCACGTGGCGATGCCACGGAAACCCAAGGATCCGACGGACATCTCCTCCGGTGACGCCAGTCTGGCTCGTCGCCAGAGGCCAGGCTCCGGCTATTTAAGGCGGACGGACGGCGTCTCGAAACCGTAGCCACACCCTCTTTCTTGGACTGTCCAGATCCACGCCACATAAAGTGGTGCTCGCAGGCGGCGCGATCCCAGCAATGAGAACGGAGATGGAGGTCAACTCCGGTGCCCCGAGCACCAAGAGGGCGAGGCTCGCGCCACCGGCGACGCCTTCCTCTGGTGGTTTGGCGGTAGCGGCTGGAAGCGGCGAGGGTGCGCCTACTGCATCCGAGGATCAAGAAGAGCAGTCTGGTCCTGACCGCATCAGCGACCTCCCGGACGGTGTCCTCGGTGAGTTCATATCCCGTCTGTCCACTAAGGAAGGCTTTCGCACTCAAATCCTCGCACGTCGGTGGCGCCCTGTTTGGCGCGCCGCTCCTCTGAATCTGGACTGCCGTGAGATCCCTGTCCCATGTCTTTTTAACCCTCTAGATCAAGTACATTTCGAGTTGGTCACCGCGAACTCCCCCACATCAGAGGAACTCGTCCGCGTAACATACACTGGAACTTTTTTTAGAGGAGAACATGTCGGTGAAGGTAATTCCTATGATGATTCGTACCTTCCAGAGGCCATCCTCTCCGGGCGTCAGAGTGCAGTTCGCCACCTCTGCATTCCGGCATCCTACCTCGACTGCAGGCACTCCACGGTCGACGACTGGCTTCGATCCCCAAGACTGAACAATATCCAGGTGCTCGAGTTTTACTACCTGTTCCCACCATGCTTGAGACAACATGACATAGGGCCATCACCACCAGCATTAAACCCTCAGATTTCCTCCTCTCTCCAAACCATCGCCTTTGCTCTTTGCAAGTTACCAGACAATTATGTACGGGTGCTTAAACTACCAATGCTCAGGAGACTCTCGCTAGTAGATGTTGATGTATCAGACGTCTCATTACAAATCATCATCAGCTCTACTTCTCCTACACTTGAGTCTCTGCTGCTTCTTTGGACAGTCAGGCACCATTGCATCAGAATAAACTCACCTAACCTTATAAGCATCGGCATTTCTGGTTACTATGGGAAAATTGTTATAGAAGATGCCTCGTCACTTCAACGGTTGCTTTGTGATGGTGATTGCAAAAAGTTGCGGATAGTTATCACCTCTGCACCTAAACTGCAGGTCATGGGCAAATTATTTAATATTTTCTGTGAATCCGGCGTCACAAATATTCAGGTACTGACTTTCAACAATACTTTCACCTCCATTCATTGGTACGAACAAGTTCCATGCAATTCAACCTTTACTCTACTAATATTATGTTTTATTCTACATGAAGTGTTTGCCGACAGTCAGCACATCCACAGCGGTTCATTTTATCAAGACGTTGTCTATCAGCATGGATTATGACCTGCATGCAGTCTTTTCCTTGGTGGAACACTTCCGAAGCTTGGAAAACTTGTATATCGAGGTGATGCTTCTCACACAAATTGTAAAACACATACCATGCATGGTGTAGAACTCCATTCAACAAAAAAACGTCACATGCATTTGTATGTAATGGACAAAGGTGTATATAGTCATGGACCAGTATTAGGACAAAACTAAAAAAAGCTTTTATTACAACAGAGGTTATAGAATTATTCCTTCACTTGCTCTCCCAACAGAATCACACTTTATGGAGCTTAACCATTTCAAATATTCATGTTTATTCAGGAAATAGCCTCTAATGAAGAAAGTCTTGCGAATGACTGTTCTTGCAAGCACCATCATGACGTTCGTTTGAAGTCACTGACGCTGGAAAGCTATGTTCAATGCGAGAAAAGCATTCGATTTGCGACATTCTTTATTCTCAATGCAGCACAACTGCAGACTATGAGGATCAAGTTTCTTCTTCAGGAAGACTTCACGGAAGAATTCTACAAACAGCAACAAGACGTGCTTCAGTGGGACAAAAAGGCTTCTAAACATGCGTGCCTTAGGTTGTCGCCAAGTTGCAACCACGGGAACTTGGATCTAAGGCACGCATGTGTTGAGCACCTGGATTTAAAGGATCCATTCACTTGTAAGTGCTGAAAACAGTGCTGGAGTGAGATGTTGCCGCCACTTTCGAGTTTGGAATTTACATAGGTGTGGTGAAATAATGCCCGTACCTGTTTTGCTCAATCTGTAACCTTGCCAACAGCGAACTCGGTATTTTGGTCGATGGCTAAACGGTCTTTTGCTCATGCCGTACATTTCATTAACTAAAAGGGCTTCAAGTCTCTGCAGCCACGGCTATGTACATTTGTGACTTTCTGTGTTTTAGTGATAAGGGTCACAGGAACGGGCGTCAAATCCGCGAAGGCATTGTGTGGTATTATATAGAGTCATGTTCGCTTGTGCTAGTGTTTGTGTTCCGAATGATTCAGTGAACCACGATTTGTCAGCAAACACACAGACGATCATGACTTCATAGAAAAGTGATTCGAGACGCACTGTTCTGCCTGTCACACAGGCACGACCATGGCAAACGCACGGTTTGCCATGAACCACACAACGGCCGTGAAGTGATACGACGCGCACTGTTCTACATGCCACACAGGCACGCCCGTGATTCCACGTGCTTCAGTAGCACGTAAAGACGTAATTCATTCATAATAAACGCCGGGAACCTACTGCCAGGCACTATATCCATTTGTAAAATAGAAACGCAAACACAACCGTGACCCATTGTGTTTGAAATCTTTGCATCACAGAAGCACCGCGTGAAGGCACATGAAGTACGGTTGGACACTCATCGCAAGCACGGTTATGCACATGAGGTACGGTTAGGCACAGTGCAGGGACATAATTGCAGATGTCACCGCTGTTGCGCGTTTTTTAAAAGCACGGTCTTGCACTCTCTGTGTTTCAGTGTTTTAGTCATTAGGGTCACAGCCACGGGCGTCAAATCCACAAAGGCATCGGGTGTTATTAAATAGAGTCATGTTCACTTGTGTTTGTGTTCCGAATGATTCAGTCGACTCGTTCAGACGGAGAAGCACGGACGAGCAGCCCATGAAGGCATACTTTAGTAATAGGCAGGGTCACAATCATGCGTTTATTGCGCATGGTCGATGGTATTACACAGAGTCATGCTCGCCTATGAGACTCGATCAGACGAAGATGCATGGGCGTCTAGCCCACGGAACTAAACCTTTGTCTTACGCACAGCCACGGGCGTTTACTCTATGAAGCACAGAATTGCCTATATGAGAGACGCTGATTTTAAAAGCTTATTTCCTTGTATTTAAAAGCACAGACATGAAGTCCATACAGACACGGTTCCGTACTGAGTTGCATCACGCTTCTTTCTTGATAAAGTCTCTGCAGCCACGGTTATGTGCGTTTGTGACTTTCAGTATTTTAGTGATAAGGGTCGTAGACACGGGCATCAAATCCACAAAGGCATCATATGGTATTATATAGAGTCATGTTCGCTTGTGTCTGTTTTCCGAATGATTCCGTCGACTCGTTTAGACGAAGAGGCACGGACGAGAAGCCCATGGAGGCATACTTGAGTATTAGGCAGAGTCACGTTCGTGCATTTACTACGGAAACATAACAGAATTGGATTCAGATGTGAACCCTCACTGTTTACTTTGTGAGGCAATCAATGACCGATCCAAGAGACACTGTCCTTAAAAGCACGGGCAAGAACTCTCTGCAACCACGGTTCTGTACCAAAGAGCCACTGTCAAACGCATGGAAGTCATGCAACGAGGGCCACACTTTTAGTAGTAGAAAAAGCACTTTATCAGCTGGTGTTGCTCCTTTGCTACGCGCACAGTAGGGTGGCTGTGGAAGGCGCATTATTCGAGCAGAGAACGAACATCACGATGCCAAGACAAGGTCAAAAGCATGGTTGTGAGTCTGCAGTGTCACGGCTAGAATCCTCGAGACGCATTTCGGTGTGGCCTGTTGAGTAGAAACTCGGTTGTGCGGTAACCAGAAGCACTATGTAACGCCCCGCAAAACAGGTTTGGTTCACCGTTGTGGTGGCTCTCTATGCTTTCAGCTCTTTTCATCTCTCCTGTGTCACAGCAGAGACGCATGGTTGTATTGTTACACCATCCAACTTCATAAAGAAAGGGCTGCAAACATTTACAAACAAACCTATCGCCCTTATAATATTTTCCCAGCTGAGTAATAAAAATACCTAAACAAGCAAAATCTGTTATGCTTACATTTGCTTTTTTTCTACAACTGCATCAAATAAAATTACAAGCCATTTTTTATAACCACAGTACGAGGACCAGAAACAGCGCAGCGGCTCAAATGTAGCTCCATCAGTGCAAGGCTCAACTGCAGCTCCTCAGTGTGTATGGCAGGTACATCCGAGAAGCACCGCTCTACCTGCAACACAGGCACGGTTGTGCATGCATTGTGTGCATGACAGGTACATATATAAGACAGACACCGTCGTACATACAACACAGCACGATTACACATGCAGCGCGCATCTCTCCACTAAAACATTAAATCTACGTTATGTCTCTTAACCTTGGTGCCATAGCATTTTATGGTCCTTCGGCCCGTACAAAGCCGCAAAACCACACATTTCCTTCATGACTGCACGCAACACAAAAACAGACAAGCCTAGACACGGTGCAAAGACTACAATGGTTGTCTGATAAAGTTTACATAAAAACCAAGCTCAAAAGAACGCAACAACAAATAACTCCATACACCTGGACAACTAACACAAGGCCTGATTTCAGCATCCACACCTGAACGGAACCGTCAAATCTAGGTATTCAACACTCCTCTTTCTTAAATGCAGACGCGCGTGGCTGCAACTTGATGATAATCTAAGACGTGCACGTTTAGAAGCCCTTCTATGCCACTCCAGAACCCTTTGTTGCTTTTCGTAAAATACTCCCGTGAACTCTGCGGGAGGGGAGGTAAACTTAATGGTCATGGTCTCCAGATCCTTTGCACTAAGAACAAAGAACATCGCAAATTCAGCATAACTCCCAGAGCGAACATAATCTTCCAGCGATACTGTCTTTAGACAAACGTCGTGATCTTTGAGAAACTGCCGGTACTTACGACGCCATTTGTTTTTTTACCATGAGAAATCAACGATCCATAAATATAAATGATAGGTTGAAAATACTAAGCGTCTATAAAAAGAGATACAGCCCATCAAAAAACCAAATGCAACAATTAGTTCTACCACCTCCGTAACAAGAAGTTAGACATAGACTTGTCTATATATGGATGTATACAACAATAAATCATGTGTAGATACGGGTGCATCAATTTCAGTCAAAATTAAGACAAGCATTTCAAAAAGGAACGAGTACTACATAATGCAAATTTCTGAAGATCATCACCTCGACAAACAAGTTCTCCAGTTTTGGAAAGCATTGCAGCAATTCAACGACGGTGTCCACCTTATAATACATGTAGATAAGCAAGTTCTTGACAGATTGACGCATTGTTGTTAGACTGACTGCCTTCAAACCCTTGATGAAAATTAACAGAAGATGGATCACAAAACTAATAGCATAAAGGTTGGATGAAATAAAACTTGTTTCCTCACAAATAAAGTTAAGCTGGAAGTATCATAAAAACTCAATACCTCAAGACACGTGAGACGACATGGATACGGTTCAGACGCAGAGACAGCGGTTACCTCCAAGTCCTGACTCTGCATGAAGAATAGAACATAGACCATCAAATTAATAGAACAAACATCAAAACAAGTACAGCTCTGTTCCAATATTAAGGAAAGTTAGTACCTCAAGACACTTCGAGGGAGACACAAACACGATTCATCCAATGTGTCCAGTTTAGGTGTAGAGACAATGGTTATCAAGCAGTCGTCAACCAGACAATCAACAATCAACCGTTGAAGCAAAGGGGCATCCTCAACAATGAGTTCTCCGTGTGGGCAACAAATGCCAATGCTTACAAGGTTAGACGAGTTTATTGTGACGTGACGACCTCCTCTATTGCAAACAAGAAGGAGAGACTCAAGTGCAGGGCAACTAGAGTGGATTATGCTTTGCAGCGATGCGTCTGATATATCAACAGCCACAAGAGAGAGTCTTTTCACCAGTGGTAGCTTAAGCATCCCTACGTAATTGTCTGGTATTTGGCAAAGAGCAAAGCCGAGGGTGTGGAGAGAGGAGGAAAACCGAAACACAGACTCCGGTGCCGAGGGCGTAGTTGAAGTGCATAGATCCAATAGAGTTACCTCTTGCGTCAGAAATTCTGGGAAGAGGTAGTAGAACTCAAGAACCTGGATATTGTTCAACTTCCAGGATCGGAGCCAGGCATCAACGGTGGAGAGCCTTCACTGTAGGTAGCACGCCGGAATAGAGAGGCGGCTAACCGAGCCAGCATGGCCGGACAGAAAGGATTCCGGAAGACTGACAACAGGATTTCGACAGAGTCGCGTTCCGGAATAGCATTTGTGAACGGGCTCCTTGAGCAAGGCGCACAGATGAGATATGGCCTCGATATGAACTTTTTCACCATCGTTAAAAAGACGAGAGTCAGAGATCTCGCGGCAGTCGAGATTCAGAGGAGTGATGGGCCACAAAGGACGCCAACGAGGTGCGAGGATTCGAGTACGGATGCCATCCTTGATGGGAAGACGAGAGATGATCTCACCTAGGACGCCGCCGGCGAGATCGCTGATGCGGTCCGCACGACATCCCTCTTCTTCCTCGTCGGATCGGGAGGGAGCACGGTCGCCGCTTCCATCCCCTCCGGCGACCAACACACCACCAGAAAGCAGCGTCGCCGGTGGCGCCACTCTCAACCTCTTGATGCTACGAGCAGCGCTTTCCATCTCCACCTCCGTTGCTGGGGTGGCGCCGCCCACGACCAGTGCTCACTAAGGTGGGTCTGGAGAAATGGATTACAGCCTGTCAATCCATGAGACGGCTTAAATACCCACGACGGGGAGCGGAGGGGTCCAGATTAATTACTTCTTCTATTTTTCTTTCTAACATGGGGGCCCGGGTTAAGTACTACTCGTAGCAAGGCAATGGTAGGTGACTGCTTGAAACATTAAATAGAACCACGGCTTTCAAGGTACGAGATGCACTGTTGCACACGCAGACCAGGCACGGGCGTGCCCGTCCGTGTTTTAATTATTTATGGCACACATTCAATAGAAGAATCTGTTTGACGCCGGAAGCACGGTTCTACAGTCATCTTGCCTCTACGAGCAACAAAATTTTCCACAGACACGTTCACATTTAAGTCAATAGAAGATTCAAGGCCGTGCCTCTGCTTTGCAAATGATTCTGCTGAAACGCTCCTGTCACAGCTTGTCACGTACCAGACACACGGTACGGCTTGGCATTGTCACGTACCAGACACACGGTCCTGCCTTTGGCATTGTGACGCACTGTTCTACATGCCACACAGGCATGTAGAACAGTTCGTGTCTACCTTCGTGTCCCTTTGTGTTCCAGATGATTCCGTTGACTCTAACACCAGGAGAGGCACGGTATGGAGGCCCAGAGAGGTATGCTTGCATTTTACGCGGGATCAAAATTATCATAGTCACGGGCATGAAGCACGTAAAGGCATGGTCGGTGGTATTACATAGAGTCACGCTAACCTTTGTCTTACGCACAGCCACGGGCGTTTACTCTGTGAGGCACGGAATGGCCTATACAAGAGACCCTGTTTTTAAAAGCGTATTTCCTTGTACGGGCATAAGCACGTGCATACAGCATAGAGGCACGGGCGTTTACTCTGCGTTTTAGTGTCAAGGGTCACAAGCACGGGCATACAGCCCTCAAAGGTCTTCTAATTACATAGAGTCACGCACAGAGGTTTTCTAATTGTATTCATAATGAGTCGGTGGAGAGGCATGGTTTATTCTTACCCGGGGTCACGATTGTGCGATTATTACAGAAACCTAATAGAATCGGACGACTGTCCATGTTACAATTGTTTTCGTTGTAAGATTTTAACTCAAATGCATGAACCGTCAAGTGTGTCAGTGTTTCAAGTCAGAGGTCACCTTCGTGTCTCTTTGTGCTCCAAATGCATCCATTGATCTATAACCAGGAGTGGCACGGTAAAGATGCTCAGGGAGGCATGCTTGTGTTTTACGTGGAGTCACGTTCGTGCGTTAATTGCAGAAACCCAACGTGCATGTTACAATTAAGTCACTAGAATATTCAAGGCCGTGCCTCTGCTTTGCAGATGATTCTGCTAAAACGCGAACAAAACCAAGTGAATGAAGTGATGGCAGAACCACGGCTTTTCAAGAACGAGACACACGGTCCTGCCTTCGGCATTGTAAATCACTGTTCTACATGCCACACACAGGCACGGCCGTGATTCCACGTGCCTTAGTAACATGTAAAGACGTGATTCTCTCACAGCAAACGCCGTGAACCTACTGCCAGGCACTATAGCCATTTGTAAAACAGAAACGCAAACACAACCGTGACCCGTTGTGTTTGAAATCTTTGCATCACAGAAGCACCGCGTGAAGGCGCATGAGGCACGGTTGGACACGCATCGCAAGCACGGTTATTTGAATTACTTACAGTCATGCATTCATAATAGAAGAACATGCGTTAGAATAGGTGAGGCACAGTTACCACGAAAGCCACGGTTATGCAGCCCCAGAAGCACGACCCAGATTCTGTGCTTAAAAACGTTTTCGTCCCATAACGGCGGGCGTGACCATGCAACCGTGAGAGTCACGGTTGAACACTCACTGGTGGCATGACCGTGGCTGTCTGTGCCCTTAGGTTATTTTTATCTCTCTTTCACGCAGCAGAGAAGCATGCTTGTATGCTTACAACATCCACGTTCAGAAACCGACGCGGCTGTAGAAAATAACAAGGAAACCTGTGCCTCTGATATTTTTGTCCGCCGAGTAAAAAATACATAAAGAAGTAAAAGGCGTTCTTATTTAAATTTGTTTTGTTTCTATAACTGCAGCAAATTAACTTACAAGCCGTTCTTATAACCACAGCACAAGAAAATAAACAATCGACAACCGCCCGCCCTCCCCACCAATTGCTTGCTATTTCATCGCTCCACGCGTGGCCTTGTTTTTGAATGTTCAGCGATCCATTCTTCCTTCTCGACCCTTGTGCAACCCCACCCTTCTGCGTAGCTATTCAACCTATTTACCTATAAAATTAATATTCATACATAAAAACAAAGCAAAAGATTGCGGTCATCACTGTTTTTTGCTTACGTCATGTTTAAGCTGCATTATTACCTTTTAATTTTTCTATTCGTACTGTTCTCCGGTACCAAAAAGTCCCCACTCAGACCTTTCCTTTCTCAAAATGGACTGCGTAGATTCCGTGCCTTGTCCCGGGCTTCCCTGCATGCATTCTGTGTGCTTGGCTTGTGTGATGTTTGATTCTGGCGTAGATGCAAGACTTTGGTAAATGCTCCCTGCTGTCAGTGGGGTCGTTGGAGTTGCTGGCGTCTGACGTCTTCCTCCTGGGCTTGGAGTGCATTGTCCTGAGTCGTTTCATGTCCTCGATGGTGTTGTCGGTGTTGTCGGCCATTTCATTGACCTTGCCCTCTTCTCCTGCTCCGATTTCCTCTTTTCCTCTTCAATCCTCATCCTCTCCTGGACTTCTGGGTTATTCGGGCAGTTTGTTTTCCTGTGACCCTTTACTCCACAACGGCCGCACTTGGATGCGGCTTTGTTGCCTATTCCTTTCTTCTCAGAACCAGCTTTGATTCGATCTCCTTTTTTCGTACCCTTTGAGCCACTCATGGGAGGGTTCTTGAGAGTTTCGGCAAGAATGCCTGTGTCTGGTTCCTCGGCAAGTGCCGCCATGACTTTTATTTTCATATCTACCGTACACTCACGTAGCACACGGTATGTCTTCTCTTTTCTGCAAGCATTTGAACAGATATCCGACAACTCAGCGTAAGCGAGGCCGAATCTCATAGTTTCATCATCTTGTATGGTCATGCTATCACCTTGACTTGTAGACAGAACTTTCAGACTCTCTGATAGATTCCTGGTCCATCTGGGGATGACAAAGGATTTTGGAAGTTGATCGATCATGCCTGTTTGGTCCATCACCTTAAGCACATGGCAGCACTGAATGCCATCCCTACTCATTTTCTTGCAGCTGCAACTGTATATTTCTTTTTGCTCATACACACCTACCCTGAACTCAGACCTGTCAAATTCCTCGCCCGGATATGGTTTCCACACTTTTTCTCCAGGCTCAATAATCTTTTTTTTAAATACTGCCTCCCCTTTGCCAGGTCAGAGCACTTGAAGTAAGTCTGGTTCCGTAGCTCCAGCTGGAATTTCCTGAAAATTTCATTCGTGTATACTTGACTTGCTTGTCTTTCAATCGGAAAACCCGTCTCTAGTGATGGCGCCTTCTCTTCTGTTTGGTGTCCTTTCTTGTCAAGCGTGGCGAGGCAATTTTGCCGAATCGTGTGATACGCATTAACAAACCTTTTTTATAGTGTCCTTGTGGTCGACGTAATTCTTCCACATCGAATTCATGCTCTCACTGCGAGTGGTTGTTGACGAGAAAGGATAGAAACAGTCCTTGAAGTAGGCCGGCACCCAAAAATTTCAGAGTTCCCATAGCGTGTTCAGGTGTTTGTTGCCTTCCGCATTGTGCAGAGAAATTGCTGCTTTCCAGGCACGCTCAAACTCGTCTTGATCTAGTGAGTTTTTGACGATTCGAAATATATCATCAGACATCCCTGGGTGCTGCGCAAACACTGCTGCGTTATTTTCCTTCAGGTTCTTCCTAATATGCCACCAGCAGAACCTGTGCCTCATCCTCGGAAGAGCTTCCTTTATTGCAGTCTTCATCGCCTGGTCCTGGTCTGTTATTATGTATTTCGGCTCTTTACCTCCCATTGCCTCGACAAACGTGCTTAGGAGCCACTTGAATGACCCTATTTTCTCATCCTTCAAAAGGCCTACTCCAAACAGGACGGTCGACCTGTGATTGTCGACACCTATAATTGGTGCAAATGGCAAGCCATATATATTCATAGAGAATGTGGTGTCAAAAGACACGAAATCTCCATATAGATCATAATTCATCTTACACAAGGAATCTGTCCAAAACAGGCTGCGCACTACATTGTTCTCTGTCTCTTCCACATGGTGGAATCCCGGCCTCCGCCTCTGCATATCAGCAAACAGTTTCATGGTGTCTGCGATATCAGTGCCGCGCTCTCCAGCCCTGTCCCGGCATGCAATGTTGCTTATTTCAATCGTGTCGAACATAATTTCTCGCCTCGGTTTCCCCATGGCAGTAAAAATTTGCATAACCTTCCTTGGTTCTAACCTCGCCTTCTGCAGCACTTGTATAAAGAATTTCTCCTGAGGTGTCATCTTCTTATAGCATCTCATGAACTTCAGCATCCAATCAGATGGGTGAAGCTGGTGGTTGTGCTCTAGACGAACGTTCTTCAGGTACCATTTCCTCCTATCTGTATCCCTCTTGGTTGTTATTTGGACTGGGCAGCTTGTCCGGATCAAGCAGTTGCTCCTTCTCTCCTTAACATGTCTCTCAGTTGTTTTATTCTGCCCTTCCTTGGTGCACTGAAACACCTGCTTGTCAAGCTGCTGATCATATGTCGATCTTCTGCTCGTTGATCGCTTGGCAGCAAAGCCAACCTTTCTAGCATATCTGCAGAAAAACAAAGAGCACTCATCCAATGATCCGAATACCATACCACCCTCTGGTTCGAGCGCTTCGGTGACCTCCTGAATCGTTGGGTATGTGCCTTCTTTAAACATGTCATCCATTTCTTTCTCTACAATGGTAAGCGGCACCATGATGATTCTGTCTACCGTGTCTTCGTTTGTCTGATCGCATTCACTTCTGACGACATCAGTCTCATCGCCAGCCACAGGTCCACTTACAGCGGAGCTGCTGCTCTGTTGTTTGTCACACGCAGCAGCGTCGTTTCTGCATGGCACCGCCAAATCCATAAATGAGTCTGCCTCTCCAATGTTGCATTGTGCAATGATGCTCCCTGTTTCTCCGGCACTCATGCAACCAAGGGACTGTGCTGCTTCTACCATGCAATCCGTGCTGGCGTTGTACGCTACTTGCTGTTGTGAACGTTGTGTTTCCTTCGAAATGGATGGAGAACTATGATATTTCTTTCCCTCATCTGTTATCCCCTTCGCCAAATCCTGAACACATGGCAAGAAACAGAATTAGATGTCCAGAGCAGCATATGCATTTTTTTTAATTTCTAAACAAAAGATTTATATGACTCATCAGGGCTCATCTGGTATACCAAAACCAGACCCGTGCCTCTTCACCGAGTATAAGCGGTACACCAGAGGCACTGTTCACATCACAAATGTGACCATGCTACACACACATCTGCACAAAGAGCCACAGATGTGCTTCTATTTACACCATACAACCGGAGAGGCACAACAACATCCTATATAAAAGAACAACTGCACATACAGCCATACAAGACGGACAGCTGTCCTCCTGTTTTCCACTTTACCCTGTTCTCCCATAAAACTGTTTGTGTGTTGAATTGAAAAAGCATAGTTCCGACGTCACCTTTGTTTTCCCATGCCTCTCTTGTCCAGCAAATCTTGGCGACAACCTCCGTGCATTGGTGATTTCGCTGACGATTTTGAATGCCATCGGAGATCCTTTGGAAGGACCCCTCATGTTGAACGCCACAGGTGATCCTTTCAAAGGACCTTGCCTTATGTTTTCATCGATTCATGGACTACCGCGATACTTGCTTCCTTCCTCGTACACCTGCGTGTGGAAGATACTGCAATTTAAATATACCAAACGAAAAAAAAGAAAAAATTGCTCACAAAAAATATACATTTGCTTTAAATGTTGTTGCACATTCGTATATGCTGTCACCTGTATTGCTTTCTGATGTTGCTATATGGTAGAGCTTATTGCTCCTATGTTTGATTTTGTCGTTGGGCTCTTCTTGCTTGTGCAAACCGTACCGAATCCTTGAACACCAATGCTTTTGTTGCCAATGATCCTTCTGCTTGCATCAAAGGAAATTCTGTTACCCTGCACCTCTTCATTATAACCGCCTACAAACGCTGGGCCGTCACAACGCCCGCTCTGCGCCTTTGTGGGCATCTGTGTCTTCAAACCAAAAAATAATTAGAGGCACGTGCGACTAAAACTTCCACGTACGTTAAAACCAGCATTTGAAGTTTTCGTCATTACCTGCACAATCTGCTTAGTGGAGTCTCTGCTGCTTAGAATGCTCCTCTTGGCAGTTGTCTATTGCACACCATGCTCCTGGTTGGGGCGTTTGCCAAGAACTTGTGTCTCACTCTTGACTCCAATTATTCCAGCCCACATGTCATGTGCGTGTTTGACAGCATCTGCATCCTTGATCTTCTTCTCGTTTTGTAGTAAAAAAAATTCTTCCACCTCTCGATACTCAACTGCAGAGTAGATGCACAGGATAAACAGATATTGCAGCATTCATCCAGGATATATAAATCATTTTTGTTGTTGTTAATGATCTACTATTTGGTGTTCTCAGTGGTGACACCTTGACAGCAAACGTCCCAGAAATAAAAGACCAAACACTAATGTTCAACTACCTTACTATTACCTGCCTCCCATAATCCTTGTCGATGTTGTTCAAAGACCGACCGTCCCTATTGTCCTGACCAGATGACGCACTCCTGAACATCTGCCCCGAAAAAGAGACGTAATAAATATAAAGGTTATAAACCTGCAGTATCAGTGTTGAAACTTTTCGAAGTCGATATCAACAGAGATATATTTTTAGTTCTATATAATTAACATATATAAATATATACATATATTAATTTTTAATTAAACTACAACCTCAACCAAAGTGAGATCCTCTGATGCTAATTTTCTTGTGCAACACTTAACACAAAGATAACCATGAAACCTAACAAAAGTAACAACCTCGTATTACAAGGACGAGAGGATACAAAACAATAAACAAACTCAAATCAAAGCTACAGTGTAAAACTAAACAGTTTTATTCTATGAATCCCGACCACAACAAATTCATCAACAAATTGAATCTCGTGTATCAGGAATCGCCACGCAAAAGGTGCGTTGATAAAATTTTTACTAACCTTTGATTGTCGAATCTTATGCGCTGATTGTTCGGAAGTCACACCTTTCTAAATTGTGGGGGGATCTGCTTCCCTGCAGTTTGTCAGCGATCCCCTTCAATGATTTTGAATCTCGAAGAGAGAGAAAAGAGAAAGAGAGAGGGAGAGAGAGAGAAAGAAAGAGAGAGGCTACTTCATTTTTTTGCGTGCAAGAGAAGAATAACCTGATAGGTGGGGTGAGTTTTGCGACGCCTGAGAGATGGGCATGTTTCTTGGGCGTGACGAGATGTGGTAGGTCGACTTCACTTGACCGTCGACGACACTGACAAGTGGGCTCATAGTTAGTAATTCCTCTAAGTCTCTCACTAACTTGTGGGTCGGCCTTATATGAGTCCTATGAGGAGTACCTCCATCTGAGGTGAGAAAATGTGGTAGGTGGACTTCAAACTCATACTGACATGTGGGCTCTCAAATAGTTCCTCCAAGTATTTGACTAACTTGTGGGGTCGTCCGCAGATGAGTTCCAGATCTCTCTCCATCTAGCATCGGTGGCGACAGGCGAGCTCTCCAAAGGAAAGCCAATCCTGATCCCTCTGCAGAGTTCGCTCGTCACTGAAAAATTATCGATCTCCTTCATCTCACTCACCGTAGATCTCCTGTTCAGGTAATCCATTGCATCCTCACCATGATTATGCCATCGATTCAACGTTTGAACAAAAAAAATTACCGATGCTAGCAATTCCGCGGGCTGCGTACACACCGCATGTGCGCAACACAGCAGGTGGGGCGCGATTTGAATATCGGTTCCGGATCCAATTATCTTCAGCTGGTCCGTGCTCAAACTGTTGTGCCGTCTTAACAGCAGAGGGGTTATGGATTTAAAATTACGACTCAGCTAACCTCACTTTAACCATGCCAACTGCATGCTTGCGCCGTGGTTTTGCTAACTTGAGTTATATCTCCAGCCATGCAAAACTTAAGCACTCGTCTTAGCTAACCAACTAGAGATAGGTCAAATTATTTGTATAGATCCGCAATCTATATCAGAGATCCAAAGGATTTACGTCCGTTTTTGCAAAGCAGTTACTAACTCAGACTTAGAACCCGTCTTAGCTAACCAACCTGTTGATGATGGTCTCACATGGACTGCTAACAACTGTCTTACATAGCTGGCCTGGTAACGATGACGTCTCATGACCTCTTATGTAGAGTTCGATGAGATGGACTCCACCCCACAGCTGTCGGAGACTCAGTCTCAGTCCGTCGATAGCACGGAGATTTTCACCCAAGATTTCATGGTTCATGACCAACTAGAGACAGAGAGACTAAGGATCGAGTTAAAACGTGCAGCGCACAAAAAGCTTGTTGAGGAGTACAGGACAAAGAAGCAGCTTGTTGCCTCGAAGTAGGTGTTTTTTATCATGCATCTCGCGTGTGTCGTTGAAATTTCTTTGGAAATCAATGCCTCTCATTTTCTAGCTGCATTTTTAATCATGGCTTAAATATTTATCTCTGTTTTGCTGACTCGGCGTTTATATGTAAGCTTCTGCCAGAAAAGCATGTGGTTCAACAATACATTTGCTAAAGGTCATTTCTTATCTTTGTCCACAGAGCTGCTGCAATGGGTGAATACGAAGAAGAGTTCATCACAAAACTTAGCTTCCAGAAATTCATTTCTGTCTGTGAAAAGCTAACAGAACCACAAAAACAGCTTGTCAGAGATATTGGTTTTGGATACCTTCTAGATCTATGCTGTCGCGAGCTTCCAAGGTGTTTCATTCGCTGGCTTGTCCGCTATTTTGATTGCCCTTCCAGGTGTTTCATACTGCCTAGTGGATACAGATTCCTTATCAACTTGTACACCGTGCACCGGATCTTAGGAATTCCACTGGGCGGGCAGATTATCCCTAGAAAATGCTCAGAAGCTTTCAGATGTCAGGTTAAGTCTGAAACTCGGTGTGCTGGGCACGCTCCAAACATCAGAGAGTTAACTGATCTCATAACCCCAGAGCTAACAGGAGAAGTGTTTCAACGGGTTTTCGTGATGTTTGCAACATCGGTATTTCTATGCCCAACGACATATGATTGCGTTAGCCCCGACTATTTAGCCGCTCTAGAAGGACCAGCAAGTAACATATCATCATATGATTGGTGCAATGCTGTCACAGAGAAACTGGTGACATCACCCCAGACCTTCAAGGACAAAGGATCCGCAAGCGCCCTGTGTGGCTGCCTCCTGGTTCCAGTGGTTCGTTCACTAACTTGTACACTTCTTTATACCCACAAGCAGCTACAAGAACATGATTAATTTTTACCTCTTCCCCACTTGCAGATAACGTATTTTGAGTACCTGGATACGAAGATTATGGACCTGGAACCTGACACTCCTGCAAGACTTTTCATGTGGGACACAGAGGCCATTAAGAATTATGCTAACATAGACAGCCTGTCAACAGAGGACGGAACTTTTGGGAAACACACGGTGAGTCAACTTTTCATCATTTTCCTTTGGCGAACTTTTCGACTCAACATAATGACTTAGCTGTCATGTATTAATTTGACTTGACTGTTATTCTTTCCTTCCACATGGCAGCTGAAAGACATTAGGCGCATGCCTTTCCAACCACCGCCTGGCTTTCAGGCGCCATTTTTCCAAATGAGTCCCAGACTAGAAGCCTACATAGAAGAATTTGTGCCTCAACGAAAACTTTGTTCCGTGAGTGATTTCCAGCTTCTGCACCTGATTTTATGTTTGAAATGATGTTCCCTAAGTTTTTACGAAACAGATACATGTCCTATTGTGTTCATCCAGACAGTTTCCTATAGTACGTTAGCTGTGCTTTTGTGTTAAAACCCGAAGTGCTTCCTATAGGACGTTAGCTCTGCTTTTGTGTTAAAACCAGAAGTGCTTCCTATAGTACGTTAGTTGTGCTTTTGTGTTAAATATAAAAGTGCTTCCTATAGTACCTTCGCTGTGCCTTTATGTTAAAACCGGAAGTGCTTCCTATAGGACGTTAGCCGTACTTTTGTGTTAAATATAGAAGTGCTTCCTATAGTACGTTAGCTGTGCTTTTGTGTTAAATATAAAAGTGCTTCCTATAGGATGTTATCTGTGCCTTTGTGTTAAAACCAGAAGTGCTTCCTATAGGACGTTATCTGTGTTTCTGTGTTAAAACCAGAACTGCTTCCTATAATACGTTAGCCGTGCTTTTGTGTTAAATATAAAAGTGCTTCCTATAGTACGTTAACTGTGCATTTGTGTTAGATATACAAGTGCCTCCTATAGTACGTTAGCTGTGCTTTGGTGTTAAAACTAGAAGTGCTTCCTATAATACGTTAGCCGTGCCTTTGCGTTAAAACTAACAATGCTTCCTATAGTACGTTAGCTGTGCTTTTGTGTTAAAACTAGAAGTGCTTTCATATAATACGTTACCCGTGCCTTTGCGTTAAAACTAACGGTGCTTCCTATAGTACGTTAGCTGTGCTTTTGTGTTAAAACTAGAAGTGCTTCCTATAATACATTAGTTGTGCGTTTGCGTTAAATATAGAAGTGCTCCCTATAGTACGTTACCAGTGCTTTTGTGTTAAAACTACAGGTACTTCCTATAGAACGTTAACTGTGCCTTTGTGTTAAATATAGAAGTGCTCCCTATAGTACGTCATCTGTGCTTTTTGTGTTAAAACTACAAGTGCTTCCCATAGTACGTTAACTGTGCCTTTGTGTTAAATATAGAAGTGCTTCCTATAGTACGTTAGCTGTGCCTTTGTGTTAAATATAGCACTGCTTCCCTACGATGGTAGATCAACCATGCTTCGTAAGGTAGGTCGACTGTGCTCTTTCAAGGAATGTGGTCACCATGATTCATGGACTTTGTTAGCCGCACTTCCCGCAGCACACCATGTGTCCTTCTGTGCACATTATTCCATGCCCTTTCTGCAATTATTGACACAACGTACAGTAGTTCACAAGATATTTTTCATTTTTGATATTAATAACTTCCTTTCATTCTCGGTGTTAATAAATCTTTCAATTCCAGGCCAAGATGAAAATTGCCAAAGTTATCAATGAAATGTACACAGAACTTTTCTCACGGTTTCAACCAGTTCTCGAGCAGAAATTGGAGAAGCTCCTTTCACTTGGTAGGTATCTTAGTGCAAAAGAAACCAAGACCAGAGACCAGGGCGTTTATTGTAACTTGCAACAGGATAACTCAAATGAAAAAGAAACGTTTTCATCACTCCCTTCAACATATTCTACGCTTCCAAGTTCTAGCACGACAAGCAGTCAAAGTTCTTCCAGCAGTGGCTCAACCAGTGTCCTTCACGCCACATCATACTCCCTGGAAAATTTAAATGGTTGCTGCGATACCCCTGACCCAGAATCCCAGAATCCGTACGACAAAGAGCAGTCCCAAATTCGTCTATCTTCACGCCTAAAATCATCAACCCAGATTAAGTTGCTACTGGAAGTGAACAGGATCGACCACAACAAAGAGAACATTGATGAACAAGCCAAGATTCATCTGGACAAAGTGCATAACCATCTGCACAACTGCCTTGATGGCTTGCCGGTCCATGAGCCTTTCGTGTCCACATCCGAGATGCTGGAGCGCGGGGCAATTATAATGACAGGTGAAAATTCATCTGAGTGTTCTGTACCGATTGAAACCCAAAATTCTGCTGGAGGATCTGCAGACCACAATTCTCTGACAAGCCCAGTGGAAAAACTCTTGGAGGAAATAGCAAAACCTACTGCAACAGAAACATCAGCCTCGCACTCTGCGGTTGACAAACAATTACTGATTGATCCAATCTCAACAGATACACTTGGAGCACATGTTTATCACGTTGGGAAAACGTCACCAACTACTACACGTCCAGCGGTTCTGATAGCGCTCACAACAACTCTTCAACCAACACAAAGAGCCTCACTGTATCCCAGCCTGCACAAAAATCAAACAATGTCACTGGACAACGTTCTTCTTCGCTGCAGGAAGATAAAGTCCATCTTGTTTCAACTTTGAGTGACGAGAAGAACATTGCTGAAATAGAACGCACAAGAGCTACTTCCTCCCTTGCTCCTACAGTAGAAGTCCCCAGTGATTCTGCCAGCGGTTCTGGCTCAGTACTGGACACGGGAAAAGCAATTCCATCCACTAGTGATGCTCCACTGGTTGCTGCACCATCTGTCAATGCAGAAGACAATAACATTGCAGAAGAACATGAACAGTGTATGAAGCAACCACCTATTGATCCCACAGACAGCGTCCCTATTACCACAAGCGCACAACCGCCAGAACCGGAACCACAAATGGCAGCTCACAAGAGGTCCTTAAAGCAGTCAGAAGATCCAGGTAACAAGAGTACAACGCCTCCTATGAAAAGAGTTAGGATACTGGAGCCTCCACATAATTCAACACAAACTGCAAACAACCAGTCTCTACAAGCTGACAACCACAGAGGCCTCCTTAATTGTGGATTCATTGATGATGATCAAATATGGTCTGACCCATCTATCTATGAACAACTTGACAGAGTCATTGAACAAAAAAAGAAACAACCCTTTCATAACCAAGTAGCATCACAACAATGCCAACCTGATACTGTCTCACACTTGGCCAAGAATTCAAGCTTGTCAGCTAGATCTTCCCTTTCTAACTATCCAGAGCCACCTATACCCAGCAGGTCAGGATCAATGTCAGGCGGTAGCCACCTCACACAGGCCTTTGATACGTCATACTCTACAGGTTTAACTCAAACTGTCTTGTCCCAAAGTTTACCAGCAACTCCCTTGTCCCAACACTACAACCAACCAGCTCCTAGTATCAAAAACCACTTCTACCAACATCCTGGTGCTCAGAATAACGGCGGTTCAAACAAAAGCCAGCGCTCACCATATGCGATGAACAACCAAAGTCACAAGCAGTACCAGCAACAAACCACTGTCCGTGATGCCCACTACCCCCAACACAATGATGCTCAGAATAACAGCACTACACGGTGCCAACAACACCAACCTCAAGAGCAGAACAATCAGCAACCACACAGAGGCGGGTCTAATGGGCAAAGTTGCAGTGCCTTGCAACAACAGTTCAACAGCATGCAGTATTCCGGCCATCCTCTCCAGCATTTTCCAACAGATATTCCTTCAAGTACTACAGGAAACAGCTACTTTGCCGTCTGCCACGGCGGACGGCAAAGGCTCGAACGGCAGACGGCAAAGACCTTTGCCGTCAGCCGCGGACGGCAAAAGGCTCCGGCAAAGAAGGCTACGGTAAACAGCTGCTTTGCCGTCTGCTTCCTGGCGGCGGACGGCAAAGGCTCTTTGCCGTCTGCCGCGGACGGCAAAGAGGGCGGACGGCAATAATTGCGCTGTCAGTCCGTTAAGTGGCTAACGGCAGACCTTTGCCGTCCGCCGCTGACGGCAAAATTTCTCTAGTCTTTGTCGTCCGCCGTATGATGTCATCTACACGTCACTAGATGGTAGGTTCTTTGCCGTCTGCCGCTGATGGCAAAGTGCAGGTTCTTTGCCGTCTGCCACTGTAGGCAAACTGACCAAATGGGTCAGCTCCCAGGAAGCACAGTTGGCTGCCACGTGGCTTCTTTGCCGTCCGCGGCAGATGGCAAAGAGGCTGTTGCCGTTTGTGGCAGACGGCAAAGAGCCTGCATATTGGGTTTTTTTCTGTTTTTTATTAAATCCCACAATTTTCACAGAAAATATATATGACATATAGATATATTTCACAGGCATTCATAAGCAAGTCCATAAGCAAGTTCATGTATTTCACAGGCATTCATAAGCAAGTCCATAAGCAAGTTCCATCCGTACATATTACATAAGCAAGTTCCATCCATCATTTCATACATAAACAAGTTCCATCCATACATAAACAAGCACTCCATAGCTAAGGTGACTAGAATGAGAAGACAAGAATGAGAAGACAAGAACAAGAAGAGTAGAACAAGCACTCCATCCAGCACATAATGAAATCTGCAAAATGGCAAAATAAGAAAGTTAGAAATGGATCGTTTTTTAGCTCACTTAGGTGAAATGGATCGTTTTTTAGGTAACTAAGGTGAAATGGATCGTTTTTGAGCTCACTTAGGTCAAATGGATCGTTTTTGAGCTAACTTAGTTGAAATGGATCGTTTTTGAGCTAACTTTGTTGAAATGGATCATTTTAGAGCTAACTTAGTTGAAATGGATCGTTTTTGAGCTAACTTAGGTGAAATGGATCATTTATGAGCTAATTTAGTTGAAATGGATCTTTTTGAGCTAACTTAGGTGAAATGGATCATTTAAGAGCTAATTTAGGTGAAATGGATCGTTTTTAGCTCACTTAGGTCAAATGGATCGTTTATGAGCTAAATTAGTTGAAATGGATCGTTTATGAGATAACCTAGGTAAGATGGGTCATTTTGGAGTTAACCTAGGTGAAATGGGCCATTTTAAAGCTAATGTAGGTAAAATGGATCATTTAGGAGCTAATCTAGGTAAAATGGGTCATTTTTGAGCTAACTTGGATGAACTGCATCATTTATAAGCTAACCTAGGTAAAATGGGTCATTTTGGAGGAAAAGAAGCTAACTCTAGGTCATTATGGTAAGCATATTGGAGGAAATAAAGCTAAGTCTAGGTCTTTATGCATTTGTTAAGCAAAACACTAGAGAAACTTACCGTGATCAGGGAGGTGTAGGAGCGGGGTGGCTAGTGCCGCTACCTAGAGAAGGATCGTGCGATGCGTTTCTGGAGTTAAGCTGCACCAAAGATCATTTCCAATGTCTCGTTAGCATTACGACACTCAAATGTTAAGACTAGCAAGTAATGTCCATTCAAATTAAACTCACCGTGCTCCCAGGAGCAATCACTGGCATCGGCGGAGCGGGCTGACCGGACTTCTCGCACACAGACTGCACATTTGGTTTTCAGAACAGAGTCATACTAGTTAGTAATGAGACTCAAATGTTAAGACTAGCAAGTAATCTGCAGAAGAAACTTACCACAAGGAGCTCGTACATGGCCCTTGCCTGCATGTCATTCCGTGCCCTCTCCTCCTCCATCATCTTTCTCGTCCTCTCCTCCATCTCCCGCTGCCTCTCCGCCGCCTCCGCCAGAAGTTTCTCCGTTCTATCTCTCTCAGTCTGTATAGCAGCCTGCAACACCACTCACATGACCATTTGTAATCATTGATGGAAGCGCACACAATGTAATGGAGAAAGATAACTGAGTACGTATCACTAACCTTGATGGCGAGTTGCACTGGCCATTCACGAGGCCTTATCTCAGGAGCGGAGCTCGACTGGCGCGCCTTGATCTCAGGGAGAGTGCTAGGACAACGGATAAGTCCATCTCCAATGGCTATGGAGCCATGGGACCTCCCGCCACCAGATATCATCACCAGCTCTGGATCAATGGGACCCTGGCTCGGGTTAAAGTCCTCCCCTTTCCTCGCCTTCCCCTCATCTCTATATCTCACGAGCTTGTTGTGGGAGGAGATGTTGGTGAAGTTGTTTGCATCATCGAGGTCAGACTGAGAGAAAGCCTTGACTTTCTTGAAAGAGCCAGTGTGGGCCATGGCATACAGGTCGTACACCTCTGGCACCTTATCCGCCTTATTGTAGCGTGCCTGAAAGAGAGAAACAATGAAAATTAGTAATTAAAGGGCTCAAGCTAGCATGATGAATGAATTGCATGAATCATGAAGCAAACCACATACCCAGTTGCGCCCGAACTGATATAAGTTGGAGCTGCCTTGATGGTGTGGCACACCTTCCATTTGGGCACGTTTGTCCTTGGCCTGGTTGTGGAGGGCTAGCCATTCTTGTGAGCACCACTCATCGACCAACACCTCCCAACAATCCATCCGATCCGCACACCATCTCGGAGGCGCCTAAGTTAGCAAATAGAAACTTCAGCGCTACGGCTAAGAATTACTAAATGAAGGAACTTAAGTAGAAGGCCTTAAGAATTACCTTCATGTACTGCTCCTTACTCAAGAACTTATCGCGGCACGCCGGCTTGGTCTTCTTGATACCACGCAAGGCATAGTAGTCTCGAACAGCCTGCACCCGAGCCTCGTGCCGTAAGTTCTGGAGTAGGCGCTTGCAGACGTTCTGGATAACATTTGCGCTGTCCTCCTCGTATCCCTCCTCACACCTGTAGAATGTCTGCAATCAAATGAGACAATATTGATTAGTACAATTAATAACTAGCTAGTTGAAGATTTTGAAATGTGTAAAGGAGAAATTACCCAGAACGTCCTGATCACCATGTCTGCCCTCGTGTCGCACACGACACCGTCGATAATGACATCCGGCGGGGCCGGGGCAGCCACGTAGTGCTCCCAGCTCAACCCAAGCTCTGGAAGCCGACCCTCACCAGGCAACGTGACAAACCCCGGGAAGTTTTGCCGGCAAAGAACTCCAAGGACGGAGTTGGGCCGGCGGACACTATGATGGTGGTCCCAACCCCTGCAGCATGACAAGGCTAACGCATTAGTTATTTGAAGAAACGTGAATGCAGAAGGTACAAAAATATTAAATGCACTTACGTACCTCTCCCCATCAGGGAAGATCAACCACCTCTGCTCGCGGGTCGCCGGCACGGACGGGAGCCGTGTAGCACCACGCTGGTAGACGGTGCCACCCTCCTCCTCAAGATCAGTCGGCTCCCCGCCATCATCAGCATGGCCACTCGGCTCCTCGGGCAGATCCGGCCAGGTACCCCATCCGGACGTGTGCTCCTCCGGGGTCTCGTGGGCCGAAGGCCAGTCGACCCGAGGCTCGTGGGCCCAAGACCCGTGGACCGGAGGCTCATGGACCGGAGTCCGTGTAGCCTCCTCCTCGGACGAGTCCACCCTAGCAGTCACGTGCTCGGGTGAAACAGCTGGGGGTGGCGGTGAGGAAGGCGCCGTAGCAGTCACCCTACCTCCTCTCCCGCGACCACGTGCCCCACCTCCTCTCTTCCTACCTCGTCCCCTGCTGGGCACCGCGGTCGACGAAGAAGGGCCCGGCGGTGTGGACATACTGTCCAGCAACGCTCGGCGGAGAGGTGCGTCTGGAATCGAAGACCTCAGACCACGCGCCGACGAAGAAGGGGCCTTGGCGCGCTCCCGACCAGCGCCCACCATCTTTCAACACCTGCCATGACAAACAGTAAACGAAATTAGTACAACATAAAAAAAAGACCGACATGAATAATAATATGTGTATCACTTAAGTGTATCATCATCAAGTACAACATTACAAAATTTAATACCTGACACTACTAATAATCTCGATCAGTATCATCAATAAATGCATAATCATCATCATCACTATAATCAATGATGGGCTCATAGGGTTCAGTGGCATCAACATGTGCAAGGCCACCTTGACGTAATCAGTCAAGCAATGACAGGTCATCCGCAGCAGTAACCTCTTCTTGTTCCGGCTCTTCTTGTTCCTCCTCTGGGGTGATGTCGGATTCACTGTCGCTGTCTACTTCAATGTTTTGGGGTGAAGTATAGCGGATCTTGGAAGAATTCTCCTTCATATGTGTCTGGGTTAATGTGAGGTTCATAATCCTCTTCCTTTGGGGGAGATAGTCTAGCACGTGGCGGCACTTCATAAACGACATCCCAACCTTTCAGATTTGGATTAGTTTGGCAGGCCCACGGTAGATAGAATACTTGGGTCGCCTGTTGAGCCGTAATATAGACATCAGGAACATCTAAATGGGTGCTTTGGTTGATTTCAACTAGCCCTATATGTTCATGAGTCCTTCTAGTCTCCTTCGGCTGAAACCAATAACATTTGAAGACTACGACATTCAGTGGGTTTTCACCATAGAATAGAAGTTCATAAATTGCTTCAACTCTCCCATAATACTCGGTACCTCCTTTGCCGATAGCAGATACACAACAATTTGTAGACTTTCGGTCGGCCATAGATAGCTCTTTGCCATAGGTACGAAAGCGATACCCGTTGATGTCGTATTTGTCAAATGAACGGACCTTATAGTCAAAACCATTAGCGACTTGTCTCAATTCGGCGTCCATAGACTCTGAATTAGCCTACAAGTTTAATATGAAAGGATTGTTGCATTACGCACAAATTAGCGAATGAAACCGGAATAGCCGCCTACAAATTAGCCTACAAGTCTAATAGAAATTACCGTTTGTTTGAACCAAGAGATGAAACCGGGATAGCCGCCTCCTTCCTTTGTGAGAAGCTCATACTCTTCGACAGAATCCTTTTGGATCACCGATCCATACGAGAATAAGGCGACGTATCGACTGTATGAAATATCCAGGAATAAGAGCAGTTCAAAGGAAATAGAAGTTGCGAAACTATGTACCGAGAACTTACTCGATGTACGGCCGCACTTCTATCAGGTTGTTGAAGATATACAACGAAATGGTCCGCCATTGTTCGTTATCCAAAGATACTGGATTTGAAACACTGGCTGGTGCGAGATTCCCTTTGAATAGGCTGAGGTTGGATCCACCCTTTTTAGGGTCGTCAGCATTGTACCGAGGCTTCGGATTATGCAAATGACGATTTTTGGCTTCGTAGTGTGCTGTCATGAAGTTTGCCGCCTCCTCAGTGATGAATGCCTCAGCCATCGATGCTTCAATTCTACGTTTATTTTTACATTTTTGTCGAAGCGTCTTCTGCATCCTCTCAGTTGGGTAGCACCAACGATTTTGCACGGGCCCCCCCAATCTTGCCTCGGTCGGGAGATGCAAAATCAAATGTTGCATTGGATTAAAGAAGCCCGGTGGAAAGATCTTCTGTAGCTTGCAGATCAACTCCGGCGCCAACTCTTCCATTTCTTCTAGCACGCCAGGCGATAGTTCTTTCGCACAAAGAACACGGAAGAAATAGCTGAGTTCTGCCAGTACTAGCCATTCATCCTCAGGGATGAAGCCACGCAACATCACCGGCATTACCCGCTCAATCCATATGTGCCAATCATGACTCTTGAGACCAAATATCTTCAATTTATCAAGACTGGCTCCCCTCTGTAGATTCGCTACATACCCATCGGGGAACATCAACTGCATTTTCACCCACAAGATAATTTCCCTCATAGCTGGCCTTCCAAGATTGAACCATGCCTTTGGCTTCGTCCAGTTCTGCTTTCCTTTCGGTTCTTTCATGTTTTGTAACGGCCTATCACATAGCGCCTCCAGATCGACTCTAGCCTTAGTATTATCCTTTGACTTCCCATCTATGCCGAACAATGTACCAAAAAGTGCCTCGGCGATATTCTTCTCAGTGTGCATCACGTCGATGTTGTGTGGGCAAAGGAGGTCTTTGAAGTAAGGCAGATCCCATAAGCATGTTTTGTGAGTCCAGGCGTGCTTAGAATTATACCCCTTGAAGTACCCTGGACGCTCTGGATCTGGCTCGAGAGCGTTTAACTGATCCAGGGTCTGTTGGCCTGTCAATGCAGGTGGTGCAGAGTTTTTGACAACTCTACCTCTGATGAAGTTCTTCTTGTCTTTCCCGAACTTATGGCGAGGATTCAGGAACTGTCTATGCATGTCGAAGCAAGAAAACTTGCGACCGGCCTGAAGCCAACGAAACTCAAGAGCTCCCTTGCATGTGGGGCACGGGAACCTTCCATGCACACACCAGCCAACGAATAGCGCATACGCCGGCAAGTCATGCGTCGAGTACATGTACCAGACACGCATTATGAAGTTCCGTTTGCTATAGGCATCGTATGTCTTGAACCCATTATCCCAGGCTTCTTGCAATTCGTCCTTAAGCGGTTGCATGTACACATTCATATTTTTCCCCGGATAGTTGGGCCCTGGAATTATCAACGTCAGGAAAATGTTCTTTCTTTGCATAATCTGTCCGGGGGGAGAATGAGTGGAAAGACAAATACGGGCCAACAACTGTATTGGGCTGCCGTCATACCAAACACACTGAACCCATCCGTGCTGATGCCGACTCGAGGATGCCTCGGATCTGCCGCTTTGTCACCATGTAATTCATCAAACTTTTTCCACGCAACACCATCCTATGTGTGTACAATCATCAGATTCCCATCTGCATCTAGTTCGATTCTTTTGCCCGTTTTGTGCCATGTCATCTGTCTGGCCGTCTCTTCGACCATGAAAAGACGTTGAAGTCTTGGTACGATTGGCATATACCGAAGAACACTAACGGGGATTTTGGTCTGTGTCTTCTCACCCATACCGTTGTCTACCACAACATACCTGGAAGACTTGCAAATGGGACAATAGTTCAAGTCCGCATAGTCAAGCCTAAACAAGACACATCCTTTCTCACAGGCATGTATCTTATCATAGGGCATCTTCAGTGCATGGAGGATTTTGTCCGACTGGTACAGGTTTGCAGGCATTACATGGCCTTTGGGTAGAAAGCGTCCAAATACTGTCATCATTGCATCGTAGCATTCTCTGCCCAAGTTGAACTGAGCCTTCAGAGCCATTACTTGTGAGATGGCATCCAACTGACAAAGCTCAGTGTGCTCATGGAGTGGACGTTTTGAAGACTCCAACATTTCATTGAAGGCCTTTGCAGATTCCTCCATCTCCTCGTCCGAATCCCGAGCATCATCAAAGTCTTGCACCATGTTTTCCATCCCGGTACCATGCTCGTCGGTGCGATGACGATCCACCTTAGCTCGGTCACATTGGGCAGACTCACCATGAAATGTCCACACCGTATAATCGGGCGTAAAACCACTCTTCTGCAGGTGTTTGCCCATTTCAGCCTTTGTCCTCTTTTCCCAATTGCCGCACCGTAAACAGGGGCACCAGGTTTTCCTCTGGCCATTTGCAAATGCGGCTCGCACAAACCCCTTGGTTTTTGTGAACCATTCAGTGCTCCATTTGTTCTGACCAGTGTGACCGGTGTACATCCACGCACGATCACTCATCTTGATTTTCAGAGCTACTAGACACACAACAAATATATATATATAATTCACCATGTATATATTCATCAGTTGATCTACTTTGTCAATTTTATTACGTCCATGCAACCTACACTCTAATAGGTAATGATAGGTCCTAATCCCACCCGAGTATGTTTAGATTGGGTTCATTTTCCCATGCTATGCTCCGGATCCTACGCAAAATTTCGGCAGCACCTCCCCGCTATTCTCCTGATACACGTCTCTGCAATAAACAGAGAGGATGTGTACCCGGAGAACAACAGGGGAGGCACTGACGAAATTTATGCGTCGGATCCGGAGCAAAGCATATGGGAAAACGAACCCAATCTAAACATACTCGGGCTGTCCATGGATAGCGTTGGACAATTCGAAAGAATCAAGGTTATAAATATGCAAATGCATGCATATTTATAACTATGACGCTTTCGAACGGGAGACACATATTGGTTACGCATACTGATGATTCAAGACACATATGTAGCTAGCTATCAAGTTTCATCGGAATAGATCAAATAATTAATGGGGGAGGAGGACATGTCATTTGTGCTCACCAACGAACGAAGGGGCAGAGCTCGTCAAACGCACGGCGAGGTCGTCGAACACCAAACCTCGCAGCGATGAAACAACTGCACATTTAAAACTACCCGATCAACACAATTATATATGATGTTTTTCATAACAAAATCGAAAGATATATGACCTAACTAATAATTCACAAATATATGACCCCGTCGGCTTCTGGAAGGCCAAAGAACACCTTTTCGGGAGGTGTCGGGGGTCGGGGTGTCGTGTCGGCCTCGGGGTGCCATGTCGGGGTCGGGGTCTCGGGGTCGGGGTGTCGGGTCGGG
>NC_057802.1:483905789-483948750 GCF_018294505.1 Triticum aestivum | reverse complement strand
GCGGGATGTGCACGGTGGCGGGGCGCGTCGGGGAGGAGAGAGAGGAGAGAACAGAGAGTAACGGGCGGGGGGTACGGGCCGTTAGGTAATCGGCTCTTTGCCGTCCGCTAATCTTTGCCGTCCGCCTTTTTGCCTCTTTGTCGTCCGCTGGCGAACGGCAAAGAGGTGGGCGTTAAGTTTTTTTCAAACGGGCGGGGGGTGGGGGCCACCTCCCTCTTTGCCGTCCGCCAGCGGACGGCAAAGATTCTTTGCCGTCTGCTAGCGGACGGCAAAGAGCTGGCTGATGGCAAAGAGCTTCTTTGTCGTCTGCCATTTCTTTGCCGTCCGCTTTTTGGTAGCTGATGGCAAAGAGCTTCTTTGCCGTCAGCTAGCAGATGGCAAAGAGCTGGCAGATGGCAAATTAGCTGATTCCAGTAGTGAAGCTCAACTGGTGATCCAACTGTCAGAACATTAGAACTGTGCATGCAGCACCAACCACAACGCCTAATGTTCCAAAGAAACAACAATTATAATGAGGGTCGTCTGCAAATTAGTAATGGTCAATTGAACTCCGGTGGTCATGTCTTCCAGCCTCATCAACATCATTCTGAGCTAGAACAGACTCGATTCACTGACCAAGGGAATGACCATCAAGATCACTGCCAACTTTTGGAAATAAGAGATTCCACAAACGAGGAGAAAGAAGTGTATGAAACAATCGTCGACAATACGCCAGGTATCAAGCAAAATGATAGGTAATGAATTCGTTGTTCCTGTTACAGTAAAGTTTTGGTCCCTTCGTTTACTAATGCAATATATTCTGCCTGAAGCTATCATATTCAAGTGTTTCGGCTCGATTCTTCTACTATTGAAATTGAATACTAATCATTTACTCTTATGTTAAAAAACAAAATCTTACGATTTAAAATTCATTTGTTTTTTTTGACAGCAAGAGGATATTCTCCGTCGATCGACGTTGGGCCGATCATCGAACTTTAGGTTTGTCAATGAAGGTATACGGATATATCAACTCATTCGTGGTCGATGCTTACTCGGCGTTGCTGATGAAAGAACAATCTACGCAACGCCAGCATTTGTGCACAAGCATATAATGTACATGGACGCTTCTGTAAGTTCTTGCTTCTCATAAATAATAATAACAAACCACATTTACTACTACTACCACACTGAGTGACACAGCTTCAATTTTCTGCAGGATAAATTTAAAGTTCTAGGAGCAAGCACAGAACTACTCAAGGAACACATTGTGGAAAAAACTATTGGGTACAGGCTGCCCAACAAATGTAACATCGTGAGTTCACCCTACTCACTCTATCTGCCCAGTGTTCGTCTTTGATTCTACAAGTTTTTCTTGTTACAATGATATTATTCCCTGTTAATTGTTTTAGGTCTTAATACCTGTGAGAAAGGATCCACATTTTATCTACCTCATCATCGTGAATCTTGCAATGCGTCGCTTCAAAATTCTGTGTCCTTATATCAATTGCGACGGTATAAAGGAACACTCGGACATTGTCATCGAAAACTTCAAGAGAGCTTACCATTCTGCTTACAACAACTATCCTCACACCATGGACTCCTTTCATGTCAAACCTGTGCAGAGTGTATGTAACTCAGACAGAGAGTAAGTTTCTTTTAACTGTAGCTCTACCTCATTTAAACCATGCATCTTTGTGTTCCACTACACATCCCATACCTACTGTTCACCTTCTAATCACAGACATTAATGCTCTCAATTTTCAGGGATGACAGTGCTATTTAGACCATGCATTTGATGCCGCTCATTAATTTGAATAATAATTCATTTTTCATCAATAATGTAAGTTCACTCTCATTGACAACACATCAACATACATTCATCCAAGCCAGCTGAACATTAAGTTTTACAATAAATTTTATTAATTTGCACGGTTATGTGTTTGCAGATCCATGTGAAACCGATGAGAGAACAACTAACTTACAAAATGATAACATCCAACCACAACACAGGCCATGTATTTGAGGCACTGAGCATCGTCCGCGACAAGCACAATATCCGGCGCGAAAGAAGAGGAGTTGGAAGAAGATGACTACTGCTTAAATGTGCCTTAGTTTAGCTGGAGCCATCCGAACATTGTTTCAGCCAGCCATATCGACTCATATGTAATCACAACAATGTTTCACCTATTTTTGTGTCCATCCAAGATATCTGCTATGGATCCCGTTAAACACAGCTGTGCGTTCAAATGGTCAAGTCTTAAATTCCTGAACAGCAAACATTTACAAATAAGAATCATATTTTTTCCAAAAGTTCTAAACATGATATTCAACACATCACTTCCTTGCACTAGAACACCACTCACTTCAATAAGACATAATAAAAGAAACAATTGAAACACAGAGGAAAAACACTATCAATTCGTAAGCATCTGACGAAGGAGCTAAATGACTCACCTCCAGTAATCCGGGTCACAGAGGCACTGTCGTGCCTCTTATCCACGTAGAACGTGCCTCTCTTACCACGGACAACTAAGCTGACACACACAAGTGCGCCACCAGTTAACACGGGACTGTCCCCTCTCGACAGCTTAACACTGGTCCCTCTCCAAGCCAAATGAGTCATGGAAGCACGACCGTGGCTCAAGTTAACGAAAGAAGAACCATCCTCTGTGATAGACGACTAAACTGAAAAAATACCAAAACAGAAGAACGACCGTGACTTCAACTATAAAAGGTCCGTGACCTCACAAGTTTCAACGATGAGTCTCTCTCAGCAAATAAGTGAAAGCAAACGTTTCGAAAGAAAGGCACGACCATGCCTTTGAGTAACATCGTAGACGTGCCTCTCCGAGCGAACGTGTAAGAGAAAGCATTTGCGAACAACAGGCAGAACTCTGACTCAACATAACATAGCACACTAACTAGACAGACGTGACTTCACTAGCAGACTAACTAGAAATATTACAGAACATACAACCATGACAGTGACTCATACTAACATAACGCAGTGCCTCTCCGAATTTAATACCCAAAGGAAGGATAACGCCTCTACCAAACATACGACAATGCATCCAATGCCTTCACAGCCATGCCTTTCAAAATCAAAGTACCACCACAATAATAGAAACACAGAAACGCAACCGTCGATAACACAATACTCCCACAGCAAGTATCACACTGGATTACCGTGCCTAAAACAGACAACATATACTGAAACAGACAACATATATTGAAACTGACAGCAAAGTGAGAAAATCTGAAGAATCTTAAACACACTAAAGCTCTGCATAAAAACATTTCAAACACACAACCACAACCATATATTCAATATAAAAACAACCGTGCCAAACACAGTACAAACACAAAGCAAAAGTAAAGCCCCTACCTGTCAGTGAAGAAGCTAGCAAACTAATAAGACCAGAGCGTGCCTTGCCTAAAACAAAAATAATGCCTCCCTGAACAGACGACTGTGCGCCGCCTAGAATCACGAAAGTGCACATCTGAGTGCTCCCCTTAATACATCTCATCTAATACCAACTCGTAGCAACAAATCATAGAGGAAAATATTCTTGAAGGCACCCAATCAAGAAAAACATAATGGAACGAAAATAAACTTAAATTTCCAAACTAGTCAACTCCATCCGGTTCAAAATAAAACAACCACAATTACAAATTCATCAGTCTATGTAATATTACCCCATACAATAACTATCAAATAACCAATTCATCACACAATCCATCTTGCCAGCACTTCCACCTGGACTACTCCTCAGAAACGTCCTCGCCATCTGAGATCAGGAAGACAGCGACGATGCAGGATGTCCCTCATCGACAGAAACCGGCAGTATAGCTCATAGCTCACATACCCTTCCTAAAGGAAAATCAAATGAAAACATGAATATACAAAAAAACAAGTACTGTTCTAGCAACAAAGGCAGAAACTAACGAAAATGAAATCTTCACTTACAGTAGCTCCATATTTCAGGTGATCAAAAGTAAGTGGCTTCCAATCCCAGTAGTGACGAAGAAGTTCTGGAAAAGATGACTCCAGCTTCGAATAAGATTCGTCAATGGTGGATCCTGCTAAGTCCTCCATGGAGTCCCTTTCTTCGCCGCCTTTGATCATAAACTTCTCTTAGATGTCGATGTGGTACCCTTCTGGAATTCTGATGAAATCTTGAAAAAGAGCATCTCTAATATTCCTGACGCCCACACTAGAGAAAGTTATACCTCTATTCTCAAGGAAATCCTTCAGGGCAGGGCACTCCGTCCTGGCCCTGCAGAAGTGATAGAGCAAAACATGATTCCGCATAGCCAGTTGCATGACAGCGACTTTTCTACGCCCGTAACAATCCTTTCGCGTGAACTCCATGCCGAGACCAACAAACTTGTGCTTCTCCTCGCGCAACCAGTCCTCGTACAAGCTAATGATCTCCTCCACCTTGCCAGGCTCGTTGGTGTACCACACGTCGAGCTTCGTGTTACCATCGGCAACTATAGGATGGTACTCGGTGGTGTTCAAAAAGTCATCCATGGCAATGAGAAGCAAGGTGCCAATGGAGATTCCTAAGACCCTGCGACAAGGTTGGGGAGTGGCGAGGAGGGTGGGAACTGACTGATGTTCTGTGGCTACAATACGACGTGAAGACCTCACAAACACGGCCAGTATTTAACCTTGGCGAGGGACCTTTGAGTTACAATGCGCATTAACGTGTGAACTAGGAACAACGAATAGGGTTGTGCTTCCGAAGCTCATAAAACCATGCACTTCGTAAAGTCACGGCTGTGCACAAATATTTGATGCCGTGGAGAAATCGAGGAGCCTCTAACTTTATTTTACGGTAACTAACACACTGAATAGTCACATGGAACAGCCGGCACATCGGTCATCAATTCCTCCTTTGAACAAAGACCACCAACGGAAGAATCCAATGAAGCAAACAAACAACCAGCCGTACACCTTAGATCCGAAGGCCAAAACTCATCCGTGCCTCATCTAGCTAGATTCACAACATCTGTCCCTCGATAGTCAAGGCTGGTTTCAGGTGAGGCCCGGCTATGCAGGCACAAGACGCACATACGTGTCTATCAGGCACGGGTATGCAGGCACACGACGCACATACGTGTCTATTCCACAGGCACGGGTATCACCACCGGCACGTAGAGATACAGGCAGCAACTCGCCAGAAACACGTGAATGCAGGCAACAAAGGCACGGAAATGTAGCCTCTACAGGCACGTGCTTCGGCTTGGCAAGGCACGAATACGGCCTTGCAATTAACGTTCTCGAGCCACGGCTTGACACCCTCTGCGTACAGACATGGAATTGCAGCTTCTCCGACTCACAAGCACGGTTTTCGAATTGGCATTCTTGAGGCACAGATAGAAATCCTCTGCATACTAATCTTCTGGATGCAAAAAAGAGAGGTGGCAGAGGCATCGGTAAGAACACTCTGTTCGAGAGGCACGGTTGCAAACTCTCAAGAGGGACAGCCATGTGACACCGCAGACACATAGACACGTGACGTGTATCACATGAAGATACATCAAATACAAGCAGCGAATCAACGGTAGAAGTGAAAGAGCCGCAGTTTTAAAGTGTCTAGAGGCACGGGCGTGTAGAAGCACAGGCACGACGAGTCACAGCCACCGCATCCCCTCACGGACTGGCATCTGGCACCACAGGCACGTAGAGTCACAGCCAGCGTGTCTCCTGAGACAAGCAAATGCAGGTACAGGATGCACGGAACTGCAGCGTATATAGGCACGGAATTGCGACTTTTGTCGCACAGGTATGGCTTTCGAATTGGCGTTCTCGAGGCACGGGTACAAACCACCTGGACGCACAAAAGAGTGGTGGCAGAGGCACGGTTGTGTAGTCTGAAGAGAAACTGCTGTGTGACACCACCACATAGAGACATCGCGTGTGTCACGTGAGGTACATGAATAGCGGAAAAGAAGCCACGGAAGTGAAGCCTCCACAGACACGGATGCGGGCTTCTAGAGGCACGGTCCCGAAGAACACAAAGACAGGAAACTGAAAATTTTGCCTCGTACGTTACCAGACGTGCCTCTCTTGTGCGAATGTGTAAAACACAACAATACAAACACAAACAAACAACCGTGAATATAAGCCAAACAAAAAACACGCTTCTCCCAAACAATACATATGCGTCTCCTCACGGACGGGCGTCTGGCACCAGAGGCACGTAGAGTCACAGCCAGCATGACGCCTGAGACACGCAAATGCATGTACATGAGACACCGAATTAAAGCGTATACAGGCACGGAATTGCGGCTTCTCATAGTTATCGAAGCACGGGTACAAACAACCTGGACGCACAAAAGAGTGGTGGCAAAGGCACGGTTGTGTAGTGTCAAGAGGAACTGCCATGTGAAACCAGCACGTTACAGACATGGCGTGTGTCACGGATGTACATGCATAGACGGAAAGAAGCCACGGAAGTGAAGCCTGAACATACACGGATGCCCGGATTCTCGAGGCACGGTCCTAAAGCACACAAAGACACAAAACTAAAATGTTGCCTCGTACGTTAGCAGACGTGCCTCTCTTGTGTGAACATGTAAAAGACAACAATACAAACACAAACAAACGGCACTGAATAAAAGCCAAACACAAAACGCGCTTCTCCCAAATAATACATATGCGCCACTTCAACAGGTTCTCTAAATATACATGAACTCGTGCAAACGTCAATAATGAACTTGTAACATGAAAAAACATAAGAAATTATATTCACATAACATGAGACGGTACTCCATAGGATTGAACTAAAAGTACTCATTAATTATACAAAAAAAGAAATGAAAGTCTTCCAGGAGTCCATTCTGCTCAGACCACCGGGACCATTCTACTCAATTGGAGTTCTGCTCAAAAGCATCAACGGCGTCCGGGGTCGGGAAGACAACGAGGATGCATCATGTCCTTCATAGACAGAACTCGGCGGTAGAGCTCGTAGCTGACATACCCATCCTAAAATAAAAAGCGAATGAGAATGAAGATGTACGTAAAGGGGAAAAAGTACTATTGTTGCAATAAAACAAAAATATAAAGACGAAATTTTCACTTACAATTGCCGCATATTTCAGGTGTTCAAGGGAAAGCGGCTTCCATTCCCAGTAGTCATGCAGACCTTGTGGAAAAGACGACTTCATACTCAAGTAAGATTTGTTTATGACGGCTCCTGCCAAATCTTCCATTGAATCCCTTAGATTGCCTCCTTTGATCATGAGCTCCTCTTGAAGGTCGATGTGACACTCTCTTGGGATTTTGAGGTAACTTTTGCGAGAACATCCCTATCATTCCTGACGTCGACACTAGCGAAAATTATACCTTTGTTCCGAAGGAAATCCTTCAGAGCAGCGCACTCCGTCCTGGCCTTGCACAAGTGATAAACAAGAACATGCTTGCGCATCGCCAGTTGCATAATGGCAACTTTTCTACTACGATCAAAATAATCCTCTCGTGTGTACTCCAAATCAAGACCAACAAACTTGTACCTGTCCTCACGCAGCCATTCCTCATAGAGAGTAAGAATCTCCTCCACCTTGTGGGGCTCATTGGTGTACAACACATCGAGCTTGGTATTACCATTAGCATCTATAAAGAGACGCTCAGTAGTGTTCCTGAAGTCGTCCATGGAACCGAGGCTGAGACGACGATGGAGTTTGACTGTGCTTCTCGTACGAGGCGAGGATGACGGGAGCTACCTGCACTTCTCTGGAAGGAATAAGGCGCGATAACCTCCAGGAATAGACCACTACTTAACCTTTGGGGAGAGACGACTCGGTTACCATGCGCCCATTTAATTGCTAAGGAAACGGTGAATGGACGATTGTGCTTCTGCAGCTCGTGAAACCATGCACTTCAAAAGTCACGACTGCCACGCTGTAATCGGGGAGCCTCTAGGTTAACTCTAGCACGGTATCTGGCACAATAAATACTAACAATAAATAGCCATCCCATCGGTCACCAGCACATCTTTTGACCGAGATAACAATGCGAAGAGGCAAACGAGATGACCCTGTCGTACAAATACTACACTGGGAGTGAACAAAAATAGAAGCACGGTTCGCCAGAACAAAAGCCACACGCGTGCATCCACTTTGGTTAAAGACAAACCTCACTAACATCAATGCACCATGTCTGCGTACCACCAGAAACATTGACAAAACAAAAGCACGTCCATGCTTCTGACATACATATAACCGTGGGCTATCATACATATTCCCGCCTGAAGCCAGCGTACATAAAAACAGTGACTCCCCTGGGTCAACGACTGCCTGAAAAAAAATTGCAATACCAAAGTCATGAACCGTGACTCGATTTCAGATGCAAACGTGCCTCTCATTAGCAACCATCATGCCTCCCGTCAATTTGCATCCCCCGACATATCGACCATGCCTCTCCTGTTACAACGACCGTGCATCTAATAACATCATCACCGGTCCTCTCCTAAAGAAACACCCAACCATATCTGATTAAACATGTGATTAAAAAAACACAGAAGCACGAGCATGCTTTTCAGCATGTATAACCGTGCCTCACAGAAAGTATGTGAGGCAGGATAGGCACGTAAAAGACTCCGCTCGAAGGCAGCACAGCTAGACAACTATAATGGGAGGCAGCTGGACGAGTCAAACATCTCGTGTCCCCATAACACCTCGAAATGCACACACACCATCTACAACCAGCATTCATTCCATTTCACAGAATAAAAAATAAAACAAGAAGCACTCATTACTACTCTTGCTCTCTCCCGTCTCCTTTATACTTCAATAAGCTCCGACTCCCTCAGCCACAACACAACTCATTTGCCTTCTCCGTCGCCTGCTTCTAGGGTTCGTGCTTCTTCTCCGTCTCCTGCTTCTAGGGTTCGTGCTTCTAACCCGCACACAATCGATTAATTTCTAAGCCATACTTCTCTCGTAGATTGCTGGCCGTGGGTGCTTGCCCTAAGCTTCCCATCACAACCCATCTGCCTTATCCGTCCGCCTACTTCTAGGGTTCGTGCTTCTTCCCCGCACACAGTCTCATTTCAAACAAGTTATTGTAGAGTTTTTATTGGGTCTCTTGATTAACTTCCAAGTCGTGCTTCTCTCGTAGATTTTGCTAGCCGTGTGCGCTTGCCCTAAGCTTCCCCTACCCAAATCTCCGTTTGTCAACCCTCGTTCTTCTTCTGTCCCAGGTAAAAAGCATATGCGTAAGCAGCATGTTCCGATCTGTATTTACGTTTTACGTTTAGGTTTTTCATTTGATAGTTCTTGAAGCATCAGATCCGGTACAACGACTTCATTCTCTAAAGGAATATAAAAACCATTTGAAAATCTAAACAAGTGTTATAAACTCTGTCATACTGCTTTTCTCGAAGGAGTAGATGAGAAGATTTATGGTAAATTTGTAGTTGTTGCCCGCCTTCAATATGGCTAACATATTTGAAGCTAGTCGTTGTCTACCTTCCACGTTGAAGCTTGTTTTTTAATTGTTATGATATTCTTGTTTTCTTAACATGGTTTTTCTGAATTATTTAGGTATGATTTTCCCTACCTGCCGCCAACCAGGCGGCCCTTGCGAACCACACCCTGAAGTTCTCCAGGAGTTTGAGGTTATTCTTGATGAAACTTGCTGGAGCCACATGGTTAGTAAGCATCACTAACAAATCAGTTGCTTACAACATAGTAAAAATCGTCACTGTCACTCATACCGCTTGCACCTACACTAGGTTCCCCTGCTACCACTTCTTCGCAACTGCCTTGTGTTTTCATTTTCCATTAGTTTGCTTGCCTATGCCCTGATTAATATAGTCCATTAGTTTTGCCTGCCTATGCCTTGATTACTATAATGCATCTACAGTTCTAATTAAAATTAGTCAACATATGCCAAAAATATGTGTCCATTAATTTATAATACAATTATGTTGTTATCTGTAATTCTTATCAAAAATTCATATCCAATTTAAGAAAACTTTTAACATTAATAGTACGCGAGTTCAAATTTATACTTACAGGTTGTTATTTGCACTATTTTTTCCAGTATGCACCTTGTAATGTCAGAGCTTTTCTCGCTGAATACATTGAAGAGAAGAAGAAAGAAGCAAGAAAATTGCGTAAACAGCAGGTAGAGCCAGCCCTTCTTACACATGAAGGAAGGTCTTACAATGCTTTGTTTAAGCATAGGGCGAACTACACAAAGTTCTGCGGTGGTGAGTGGAACATCTTTGCGGCTGATTATGAACTTCGTGCTGGAGACCGAATAGAATTTGAACTACCAGACGAGGGTCTCAATCTCGAAATACAAACATATCGAGATAACAAAAGGCTGCTTCCATTACCCCACGTTGGTGGGTATTTAATATTACAAACATTACAAACTTATGTTCTTTCGTTATATTTTTATATTACAAACTTATCTTCTTTCGCTGTAATTTTATATGCATGAATCGAACTGAATAATATTAACCCTGTGTTGGATATAACTTTATCTAACTTTAAAAGCTTTTTCTTTTTCTAGCTCTCGACGATCTTTCTTCTGACGATTTCGACCATGTTCACTGCTGTGTCTACTCTAAGGATATTGAGCTTACCTACGACCAGACACGATTCTTTCTACAACGCCTTTTCGGAGATACTTTCATTCGTTGCCGTCCATTTGTCCATGTCTTGACTCACACTAACACCAAAGACTACGTCATGGTTGGTTACAACTGTCCTTGTTAAAATACCAAACGTATTTTGCTCAGATGTAATATAAACAATATTGACGTAATATTGCTTGTATGTAAAATTATAAAGAACCTATTTATTCAAACCTAAAACAACAAAACTTCCGTTGTTCTCTTAATATGTTGTTTTACCTATTTACACACAAACCTGAACATGCCAGGAACTATATTACTTCCAATATGGAATTTCTTAATGTTTGTGCACTCACCATATTCAGACATTCTTTTATTTATTGTCCAAGTGACAAATCAACGGTTTTAATTTCTATTTAATTTCGATTTTCTTCTAGAAAATTCCGAGGAGTGTTGTCTCAACACTGAAGAGATGGGTGGACATGCCAACCAATGGCAGGGTAACCCTTGAAGCTCCTGATGAACCTACACATGTCATCACTCCTTCATCGTACTACATCTCCAAAAACGACGGCAGGATGGTAATAGAAAAGTCTTCTTTCAGAGACGTCATATCAGCTGCATCCTTCGTTGAAAAGAATGTTGTTCTTATCACTTTCAAAGAGTGCCATGACCGTTCTGTGTCCATCATCATTCAGCGCATTATGTAGATTCCGTCGGAACCAGCACCTAAAATGGAAGCAAACAGTGTATCTCCTAGAATGTTCAACGCTCGTTTCATGATGATGCCTCCAGGAGCAAAACACTGATTACTATAAGTTTGCTAGTTAGGATGGTAGAGTAATTTAATTATTATGGACCATGTGCTTGCTTGAACTATCGGAATGATCTTTTGCAACTTATGTAGCTCTTACGGACACTCAACTTGCTGTTTCAACCATCGGAATGATCCTTTGAAACAAATGTTGTTTGAACTATCGAAATGATTCATTCAAAAAAAATGTAGTTCTTATCCTTTGAAAAGTTCACAATTCAAAAAACCAAAAAACAAAAAGATTCATTTTCAAAAATCAAACGAAACAAGAATCAATTTGTGATACAAAACCTCTACCAATGCCATGTTATCAAACTTATTCAAACCATCTAGTGAAACATATCTAAATTAAAAACCAAACAGGACTCCGTTTTCAAGTCCAAACTATATTTACTTCAACTTTTCCTAAACACACACTTGTCCACCGAATAACATAAAACCGTGCCTCCCTAACCAAGGAAGATTATTAATTGAAAAAAACGTTTTCACAACAAAGGCATGACCATGCATCTGCTGAGTGTTCTACCGTTTACACGACTACTTTCACAGCCAAAGATGGATCACGCAGGCAGCACGCAACAAATAAAAAAATTCAATGAACAAGACAAGTGAAAATCTTAAAAAAAAGAGATAAAACAAACCCTTGTTTCCGAAATTCTACGCCTGGAACCGCTGCGTGACTAGCAACTGCTCTTTGGCGGTTTCCTTTTTTGCACGACAAAATAACCCTTCCACTTTTCCGACTCCATTTCATCCTCTTCCTCGAAAGTTTCTTGTCGGCCGCAGTTCACCACCGCACACCTCCAGCCATGGACGACGGGAAACTAACAACACTCACCGAACACATCACTACCCACGGTACAACCGTGCTCGAGGTGGTGTACACCAACGACCCAAGGACCGTGGAGCGGGTCATCAAAAAGTACGAAGAATGGCTAAAGGAGGAGAAGAACAAGTTCGTCGGCCTCGACCTCGAGTACACACGTAAGAGCAGTTACATACGACAAGGGATCGCCGTCGTCCAACTTGCCATGCGCGAGCATGTCCTTGTATACCACTACTGCAGATCCGAGCGCTCCCAGGCGTTAGTTGACTTCCTGCAACGGAAAGCGGTAACTTTCACTAGCGTCGACACCAGGAACGACAAGACCATGCTTGCCCGTGCATGGATCAAAATTCCAGACGAGCAGCACGTCGACATCCAGAGGCTATTCTGCATCAAGGGTGGTGGAGAAAGGGACTCCATGGCTGACCTTGTAGCGGCCATCATCGACCCCTCATACAAGAACATGAAGAAATCATTCCCAAAGGAGAAGCACCAGTTCTGGGAGTGGAAGCCACTTTCACCGATACACCTTGAGTACGCGGCAAAGGACGGGTATGTTAGCTACGAGTTGTACCGTAGAATCCTAATCATCAAGAACGGGCTACGTCACCTACACCAACAACCAATGAAAGAAAGACTCCGCCCACATAAGAGCAATGACGAGGGATCTTCCAGTGGCTGGAAGCGCCGGAAGGGAAACAGTGGTTGGTAAATTGCGAGAAAATGGATGTCTACATTAAACTAGTAGGAACTACTATTATTATAATTTAGATTGTATGAACCTATGTTGTAAATATGTTTGTTGTTGCTCAAAGATGCTGTGTGTATTGTACTACTATTTTACGTTTGAACTTTGAACACAGTGGTGTGCTCATGTACAAATGCATACTACGTTTTGCATGTCTAAATGCAATTAGTAAGTTATGTCCCAGTACTAAGCAAGCATATATTGTATCCATGATTATAGAACGAGAGATATCTCGCACGATATTGTATTATAATTTTCATACTCAACCTTTACAAGATGCATCGTGCATTTACAAGGATATGTGATGATATCGTTGTAAACTTTTAGTACAATGCTTATTAAACATTGGCGTGAACAATTCATAAATATTGCAGAAGATCATTCGGTACATAGTCACAAGCGACGAGAACTTTGTTACTTTAACCACATTGAAAAAAAATCCTTGCCTCCATTTCACATCAAACACCGCTCCGTCCATTCAGAACATCCTTGCTATTGCACACAGGTTCCTCTCCGTACACCAGTTCTGCACAATGCCACAAGACTACACTACTGTGTGCAACTGACCTATGTACAAGCATGACTCACTAAGTGTCTACTCAATCCATGCCTTTGGTGCCACGCACCCGTGACCCTAGAGACTACACACATGTGCATCATTAACCGAGCCCCTCTAACCAGATATTCGGACCGATGCCTCTACTGCCGTACATCTGTGCCTCTAGAATCTTGACAGCAGCAAGAGGGTTCAAAACCGTGCCTCCACACAACCGTGCTTGTACTGACTGCACTTCTGTGCCTCTGTTTGCTTGATCAACGTGCCTCACATGAAACCCACAGTAACTCTACGTGCTCCGCACGCGTGATCGCCAATGCAACTTTGGTGCTGCACAGACACGTCTCTCCGTATACCCGTACCTCCACAACCGTGCTTGTACTGACTATAATTCCATGCCTCCGTTTTGCTCAATCCACGTGCCTCACATAAAACCAACAGTAACTCTACGAACTACACACACACGTGCCTCTCGCATGAAACTCATAGTATTTCGCCCGTACAACTTCGGCGCTGCACACACGTACCTCTCAGTATACCCGTGCCTCCTCACGACCATGCCTGCACTGACTTCAATTCCGTTCCTTTATTTGCTTAATCCACGTGCCTCACATAAAAGAGATGCACAGCCGTGCCTCAGAGTAAACAACACACGTGCCTCTACTGTATCGATAACTATGACCCCAATTAAATAACATCCGTCCAAAAAAACATATTTGAAAGAGATGCACAGCCATACCTCTTCTACAAACATACAACAGCAATGAACTCTTAGGTTCATATCGTTTCATATATCTAGACAACATTAAACCATAACATAGATTTTTAAACAAAATCCATTTATGTCCAAAGGCTATAACTAACATCACTGCAGCAGAAGATTGAAGATAACAACAAGCCTCCCATCACGCTCTTTGAAAGTTATCAGCACCAAGCTGTTTACTTCAATAGACGATGCCCGGAGAAAATCACTGAAACCTTCCTGTTTGAACACCATTCTACTACCCAAGCCAATGAAGTAGGAGCAAGGATTGCTCACATATATATCATCATCACCAGATTCCAAAGTAACTTCAAGGGTTAAAACGCCAGTCCTAGGAAAAGTCACAAACTCCTTCAAACTCCTCACAACAATACCAGGAATAACCTGACAAAAAACATCAAGCTATCAGAAATAGAACAAAAATTCAAAACTATAAATAGAAGAGATAATAAAAAGAAATAAATAAACAGAAACAAAGAAAAAACAATGGAAAAAATCTGACCATATGATGACCATTAACATTCATGGAATCAATCATGTGAACAAAAGGACAACACGGTATGTAGACATCATCAAAGAGTTGACACCTCATGAAATACATCTGCTGATAATTAAGAAAAACACCACGGGTGTAATAACAACTCCCAACAAGTTCCATCTCAGAGTCGCTCAAACCATAAGAGCTACAAAATATAATTACACAGGCTCAAGGGAACAGAAAAATCATCATGTGCAATAAAACAAGCTAAAAACTTCCTTAAAAATAAACCTTACCAACAGACGGTAAAGGAGACAATGCATCTCCACGACCAACACAATAAAAATCAATACCAATCCATGTTCCATAATGTTCAAGCCTAATGGTCATTATATCACGAGGACGAACACCATAATCACTGACCAATCATTCCCAGGAAGGACCATGGAATTTGCTCCTCAACCGACCATGACTAAACAGAACACCATACAAATAACCCTCATTGCACTGAAAAGCAAGATCAGTATCTTCGTCACCCCTCCTTATGGCTAAAGCCCTATACTCCTCGATGTAACGAGCAAGATGAGCTCTAACACTGCACGGAACATACTGCACAACAAATCAAAACAAGGATCATAATCAAAACCTAAATAGCATGAGCAGCACCAAAAGAAATAAGCGTGTGTGCCAAAAATTGAACAATTATAAAATGATATTCTTACAAGACGCCTCCAACAACGCCGATCCAGCACCACACTGAACCCATCTACAGAAGAATCAACAGAAGAACACGGGAGACCAGGCATACGGCAAAAAGGACAAGCCATAACTGCAAGGAACACAATGATTATCAAGAACTAATCCCACAAAACCCAGTTGAAACTTGACATCTGATAGTGTTGGTAGTCCCCACCCGTAACTACCCCATAAATCTCCATATCTCGGAAATATAATGGGAACAAAAAGAGAAACGAGAAAGGGAAACAGGGAACCCACGAAGGCAACCGGTAGGGAACGGCGATCACGCGAATGGGGAAGCGCGGTCGACGCTAAAGAAGGACCACCGTAAGAGCAGACAACAAGCGCGGCGGCCGGGACAGGGGCCGCCGTAACGACGCGACAAGAGCGGCGGCCGCGACGGGCGGAGACGACGGCAAAGAAAGAACAGTGCTCCACGACGGTTCGCCCACACCAGAGAGAAACAGATCTCAAAACAGATCAAAAGGTTTTACAAAACATTAAAAGTATAAGGACTAAAGTGAAAAAAGGAAAAACCAGAAAGGGAAACCGGAAACCGGAAAACACGGGAGACGCCGTGCACGCGACAAGTGTCGCGCGCGGAGCGCCTCGGGAAAGTCTCCCGACCGCTCCGCGCGTGACACTTGGCGCGTGGGGAGCGCTCCCCGACTAATCGTTGCGAGGAGCGCTCCTCAATTAGTGATTTCGAAATCTTATGTATGCAATTATGCTTCGCTCAAAAAAAATGTATGCAATTATGCCCACATGGGCCCATTGCCACCTCACCCGAATAAGTTGTTTTGCCATATATATACCTTACAAAAAATAAGCTCTTGTTTTTAGTAAGCTTTTTTTTAGAAAACACGCTACCGACCAAACTTTCATATACATGCACATACACTCATCTATATGAACATAAGAACGCACAACCTACCCCTGTGAGCACCTCTAAGAGACTAAGCCATCTGATTAGGTCTTGAGATAGACTAAGACACCACAGACACTTCGCTATCGACCAACCGGTCGGGTGTGGTCGGGTGCGGCGTGGTGCAGCTGGTCTGGTTTGCTGTTGTACCATAAACTTAGGAGAAAACGAGAAAAAAAAACACCGACGTGACACGCACAGTCAGCACACAAACATAAATAATAATACGAAATATGTATATGGCAATCGTGTGGCAGATTGCAAAAGTGCCAAACGACCTGATCTCCGTCCGATCCGGCCTCACACGCTTTGGTCGCTCGATATGCCTCGTGCGTGATCCCGTCGTTAGTTCCTTTTTCTCCACTTTTCTCTCCAGGTGCGGTCTCACTCGCTCTGCCTGTGCGCCTATAGCTTTTTCCTCCTTCCTCCTGTCGGCGTCGTGAGCTGCGCCAGGCCACCGGCCGGGATCCCCAGGCGTGACCTCCCCGATTGATGCTCCGCGGTGGCGCGATGGGAGACGTTGCGGGGTTGCCGCCTTCCGCACCTCCCAGGCAATCGCCACCGTCGCCGTCGGCAACCACTTCGTCGGTACACCTGCACCCCCCCTCTCTCGCGTCTCTTTCTGGGTGCCATGACGGAGCTAACTCGGAGGGCGGGTTCAGTGATCCGGTCTCTGCTGTTGATTTGGGTATGACGGCGCCTGAATCGGATTACTGAATGTGGCAACAGAACCTTTACATGTGTATACATAGGTTGAATGAACTAACAGAAATCGAGAATTGTCACATTATTATTGATCTGATTACTGGTCCTAGCATTATTAGCTCAACAATCTCTTGCGCCTAAGATGACGGAGTGGTTTTTTGATAGTAAGTTGTTAGCTGGATGTAATTCTATCATGTGCAGCCAGAAGTATAGATTTCAAAGTCCAACCAACCTTTTGCCTATTTTTCTTACTAGGCTAAATGCCATTTTCTATCTCAACGTTGGTTCTTATTTTTTTTTCACCTCCACGCTGAAGCACTCTAGGCTGGGTGATTAAGGAGGCTCAAACAATACCGTCATTCAGTAGGACAGGGTGATGCAACTGTTTAAGGAGAAGGATTGTGATGGCTGAAACATATAGCAAGTAAATGTAAAAAAAATTCAAACAATACTATAGTTCATTCAGTAACCTCCTCCTTGAATTAATGGCAAAAGCAGCATATAAGGTCTTTAGTCTGAAGGAAGAAACGAGGTGGTGTAACCTGACCTAATGTGGATAGCTACTAGTACTATTCTAGTTGCAACTTTATCCTTGTATGCCTCGAGAAGAAAAAGGAGAGAAAATGTTATGGAGTTGAACTCCTGACATTACTGAATGTGGCAACACAACATTTACATGTGTATATATAGGTCGAATCAACATAGCCTTATGACCTTTGACATTGTTATTCATATGATAATCTGTCATGACATTATTAGGCCAATAGTCTCTCTCTTTCATGTTGAGACAAGAAGCCAGCTTGCTGACTAGTATGATCCATGCATGCATCCACACTAGTCATTCTTGATTGCACCTAGGACACCTTTTGGGCCTTAAAGAGTTATTGACTCGGAAAAAAAGTTATTGCAAACAAATCCCTAGTAATTTCTAGTAAATAGCACGGTAATATACGCACTGCACATTTGATAACTTACACAACAACACTACAGTAACTTTAACCTGGGGAATAAGGTTGTTAAAAATATACGAAACAGTTTTTACATTGGACCGACGGTTTGAGCTACAAAACATTTTAAATTTTTGGAATAAAGAGAATCTAAAATGACATCAGCTTTTTTGTCCTCTAGTGTATGTATATAATTAGAAGGAGAAATGCACGTGAAAGGAGAAAAAATGCTAATGTATGCATGTATTTAAAGTGAAGGAAGTAGAGGTGTGGCAGTTTTGCTTATATGGTACACATGTGCCAAATATCACAGTCCATAATAATAATATATATGAGGTAATTTGTGGCACAAGGTTCATTAAATTGGGTTAAAAAATGAAAATTTCTGCTACATGGGGTAAAAGCTATCACAACATGAAACTTTGGGTAAAATATGAAATTCACTCTTAATTAAATAAAGTACACCCGCTCGAAGAAACTAAAACAAAAAAGAACAACACTTCCTAATAAAAGAAACTAGAACAATATGAACACTAATGTTTCCTAATAGAACTATTATGGTTTAGTCATCCGAACTTGTTGTCTCTAGTTTAGCCATTTTAAATCTTGATGTTCAGCTATATCTAAGGTAAAAGAACTATAGAAAACTCATGCACAAACATCTAAAAGGGCTTGCTGGATGAATCTCACGTTCAAATAGATGAGAACCTATTACACTAAACATATTATTTTCGGGGACACATCCCTTTTTGCTATCGAAATGATACTTCATCACCTATTGCCCGGGATAAAGATCAGGAGCACAAAAAGAATAAAATGAGATAACTACCAAACGAAATAGACGTGATACCACCAGCCGCTATAGTCAAACCAAAGTGCAAGACAACAACCTGTTGGACCGTGAGCCGTTGATCCATGTGCCAAAACACCCCATCGGCCGAGACAATCACACCGGGACATGGATAGAGTCGTGAGGCCTTACTTTCTTCTTGACACAGCGCCCTCATGGACACACAAACCTTACATAAAAGAAAGTGCGGTTCTCCCTGCCTACAATATCTAGTAGATTAGAGATGGCAACCAACAAGGTCAACAATGGCAAAAGGGAAAGAATGCCTCTAACTTAGTGCATAAGGTTTATCCGCGGCAAATTGGAAGCATGGTGGCATAGGTCATCTTCATAATGTGCAATTGGCTTCACTTGGAGGTGTCATGCAGATTTTTATCGAGTTGAGAGAGATTAAGAAAAGGGATACATATTTGTTTTTCCTTGGTCATGCTTGACACAAGTCATCTAAGATGAAAACTATTTTATTTAGTTGTTCAGCAGTTTACACTCTGGAGAGCTTCCCTTTTCAGTTTAACTATAATAAACACATAATTTGAACTATGTGAATGTGAGAATTAATTTGTTGAGAAGACAATAAGAGATAACCCACAATAGAATAAATATGTATTATCGCATCAATATGACATGGACGGCACGAAGAAGACATTATCTAATATTGAACTTGTTGTTGCTCATAATGTTTACTCGCTTCCACATAAAATAAAGTTTTTTCCAGTTATCCTTTTTCTTTCTAACAAATGAGTCCGCTTTAGAAATTCTAGCCAGTGCACATTCATTCTCTAGTACCATTACTCATAAGTGAGCCTTCTTGCTTATGCTCGTAGTTGTAGGTATAACATGGGTGATCAGAGAATGACTTGGTTACTTGGGAACAAAGAGATGTGCATGGCGGTCAGTCTAGAACATTACCCAACGATCGATGTGGCAGTGCGCAGACCTAATCCCATCTCGATAAAATGCTCACCACTATGAACATACCTCGACCATCGCCACGACGTGACACATATACAGAGCTCCGCGTCAGCTGTATCTAAATCACATGAGAATCATATCAACTTCAGCTTTTGGTTTAGATTGAGGGGCAAAATTGACAAATTTAACCTCAAAGCAAAAGTATTTCACAAACTGAATTGTTTCTGAAAATATTTCACATTGCTGACCCTTTTGTGCAGCGCCTAACTGTCAGGCGCTGCAAGGTGTGGCGCCTAAGTGTTAGGCGCTGCATAGTAGAGTGCAGCGCCTTGCTGCCAGGCGCTCCACATTAGAGGTCAACTGGGTGAAATACTTAAAAAAACAGTTCACTTTGTGAAATAGTTTTGCCTCGAGGTCGAATTTGTACCTTTTGCCGAGGAGCGCCGGTGTGTGCTGACTGCTGAGGCAGGAAAGATTAAAACCGTACCATGCATTGGAGCAAGGTACAACAACACGACACAACAAATAAAAGGTTCGAGATGATGATATCTTCACAATAAAATCGAGCAACAAAGGAGAGGGGAATGTGCAAGAGAATGGCAGGTGGGCCCAGTTAAGGCTTGGTGATTACATCTAATTAGTTTTTGTGTTACCTGCACAGAAGAGATTTAGATACAGCTACGAGCTAAAGATAAACAGCAACCAATGATCGACCACGCGTGCACACCCTCCCTGTTTTTTGTACAGAAAAGAAAGGAAAAGGCCGTTCCAAAGAACAAAAGCGTTTGAAAAAGAGAAGGCTCATGTTGGTATACTACTCCAGTTCTTAAGCTTTTGCACAGGCAGTGAGAGAGCCTCGTAGATCCTAGCCACGAGATGCCATGCTACTTGCTCTTAAGCTAGGTTATCCAGAGCAGACGAGCTGTAGTTCATTAGTCGAGGTGGCTCTGGATGGCCAAGAGCCTAACGTCCGTGCAGGCGCACGCGGCCATCGACCAAGCCATGTCATTTGATACCATCCTATTCCTATCCACTACGGCGAGCAACCCAGTCCAAGCATTGCACTGCAAGTGGCCATAGTTAAGCATGCGGCTCGGGTGCAGGAGTAACTACTATACTTTGACAAGTTGTAATCTTGTAATGTTTCATCCCTTCAGGCGCTCACGAGCCACAACATAAGAGCGCACGGATAAAAAGAAGAAACCTTCCACCCTTAATTTCTTTTCTGGCGAGGGGAGAAGGTATTCTCACTGCTGCATACATCAGTTACCCATTTCAGGGCTCCTTTGATTCAAAGAAATTCCATAAGATTTTTGGAGGGTTAGAATCCTTAGAAATTTTTTCTACATTGGTCGTTTGATTCATAGGATTAAACCCTATAGGAATTTTTCCTATGAAATCATGTGTACTACTCTTACATTTCATTGAAAATTTAGCAACTGTTTCAATCTCTTTTTCACTTCCTTTGTTTTTCCTATGGCATCAAACATTCTGTACTAATTCTATGAGATTCAAGTGGACATGCCACTTCATTTCTTTATTTTTCCTATTTTCGTGTTTTGAGGATCCTACGAATCAAAGAGGGCCTCGATTCTTTCGCATGAAACTGCAGGAATTCGCTGATTAGCTCCGGTTTCAGCATGAAATAACTTAAGCTCCAGCGACTCAGAAACAGTGCCGGGAGCTCTTCTCATGCATCTGTTGCTAGTACGGCTACGGCTGTACTTTGTTTAGTGAGATGGTGGCACGGCATGCTGCACTGCTAGCACGCGTGGTAAGGCATGTCTGATGCGGGCAATCCGATCTTTAAATCCAGATCGAAACCCACTTAATCGGCTTACTACTTTGGGCGCGTGAGACGGACTGTCATGTCAGTCTAGGCGATGAGGGCACGTACGCGACGTGTGTCGCGGATGGAGCAAAAGGTGCATGTCGAGGCCATCCGCTTTTCATACGTGTGGCGACCTCATGGGTCAACCTGATGACGAGTCCATGCCACCTCAAAAGTGCACTAACCTATCAAAAAAGAAAATCTCGAAAAGTGCACTAATGTTTACTTTCCCGGGATATTTACAATCACCATGGCGCAGGTGGCAGCAAAACATAGCTGGGATCACCATGACCGGCCTGGGGGTGCAATGGTGGTCTTTGAGTGTTTCTGTGATCCTTTTGGGTTATCTTATCTCTATGATTTTGATGCAAGTGTTTGAGGATTGAGAATCATGCATATATATTAGGTTGGTGTTGTTCTGCTTTTAGCTTGCTTGTAGTAGGGAGTATCATACATTGATATCATGCGCATATGATACTATATACTACTATTTCTGTAGTACATAATACACTCTCTCCTGTCCTTTTTAATCTACATATAAGTTTTGTCCGAAGTCAAACTATCTTTATTTTGATCAAACTTATTGAAAAATTATCAACATTCACAATGCCAAATCAATAATTTTTAGATTCATTATAAAATGTAGTTTCATAGTATATGCATTTGGTATTGTAGATGTTGATACTTTTTAATATAAATTTGGCCAAAAATTGCATAGTTTTACTTGACACAAATCTAATATGCGGAGTAAAAAGGACCGGAGGGAGTATCATACGCTGGTATTTCATATTACCTCATTTATCGTCTTGCATGACATATACTAACACATCATTTTTTATTATGATACACAATATCATGATATGGTAAACCTTTTCTTTCTTTATTTAATTTTATATCATCTTAGTAAAATTGTCTAGTTGACATGCATGATATTTTCTATGCTATGATAACCTCACCACGGTAGGTCTCAAGTCCGTTCTTGGCGTTCCTGGTGGCGGCGGTTCTCTTTAGTAGTGTCGCTTCGCCATGGCGGTCGGCTGGTCCGGCTCTCGTGGTGATTGTAGTGCTCAACTCTTCGCCGTGTCTTCCTGGGGTGCTCCCATCCCGTTCAGAGAGGCTGGAGGTGGAGCGGCTTCATCTTGCACGGAGCTTCGGTGGAGATGTCAAGTCATGCCTGGCCGACAGGTGCTACGCTTTGTCATGCCTGGTCGGCAGGTGCTACGCATGACAGATCTTCCAAAGACTTCAAGCTGTGTCGGCTGGTGGTATTTGGCAGCATGGTGCTGAGGTGTATCAGTGGTGACCGCGACGTGCTCAGTTGTTTGCGCGCAGGGAGGAGGTGCCGTTGGGCGCCGTGGTGGCGTCGACGATAGCTGGACCGAGCAAGGTTGATGCATCAGTACAGCTCTGAAGATGGAGCGGTGGCAGTTGGCGGCGGCGGCCTCTGAGTGCACGCCGGACCGGTGAGACCCATACCCGGCAGGCGTCCTGAATGGGACCTCAGGTCTTAGATGTTAGGTTTGGCTGCGATGTCTGTTTGGTATTAGGCCCAGGCTATCTGCGCCCCTTCATCAACTGGATAGAGTTGCTTAGACGGCGGCTTTAGGCTTACTGTTGTATTACTTTGTAAGGTCTTGTAAGAATAATTAATAAAGTGGTCGTATGCATCGTCCAGATGCAGAGGCCGGGGGTCATCCTCCGTTTCTAAAAAAAATGAATGAGAGACTTGCCGGTTGTTTTCATGCGTATAAGATGTAGCTGTGCGCGAGAGCCTGCCGCTAGTTATAATCTAAGTTTGTGCTTTTACATTCTAAAGACATTAATCCCAGCTGGACTTATAGTTGTATGCTAAACTGAAAGTGAATTAGATTGTGTACTTCAACCCCCACAGTTCTTCCTCAAAGGAATGGTATCAAGGATCCATATGAAGTGCAACCTTGTAAAACAGGCAACGCGTATACACGGGCACACTTACATACTGGCCCTATGGTCATATATATGGAGCACAATAGCAGTTGCTTAGAAAAATGTGGGTTGCATTCCCCCACCAAAAAATGTGGTAAATAGCATCGGGCCATAACCCTTGCTTAGCTCAGCTCAGATATAGGTGCTATAGAAGTATAGTTAGTGCTCAGCTTGATCCACCGGGAATATTACCTCATGTTCTTCGCCTTCTACGCTAAATTGTCAATATAATGCGCACCGGACCGACCCATATTATGCTCTTTTGCTCTCCAACAACCGGCGCTAAATTCACCTCTTCCTAAGAAAAACCAGTCGTGTCATACAAAAACTTCTAAAAAGCAACTATACCTCTCGTCGCTGATACACTGGTTTGTTGACATATTTTAAAATTGATCGTTAATTACAAAATGTTTATAAGTTCTTAAAAGAATAATGATTTTATGAAATATCCATAAATCTTTAAATAAATGTTTGAGATTTTATAAACATGTATATGAATTTGCAAATATGTATATGAGTTCGGCTCGTTAGGTACGCAGCGTCGGGGCTGGTGTGTATCGATATATCGGTTTTCGGCCATTTTTCCTTATAAACTGGCCAATTCACTTCTTCTTAATGCAAAGGCAGAGCTCCTGCTGTTTTCTCGAAAAAAAATATGTATATGGCTTTTGTAAATGTTCCTGACTTTTAAAAAAATCATCAAAATAAAACAGGAGTAGAAAAAATTAGAAAAAGGAAAGGGCGAAAGCCGATGAAAGCAAAAGCAAACAAAAAGACGTACGAAAATACTCAAACAACAGGGTTCGGGAAATGAAAATAGAAATAGACATAAATGAATAGCAGGAAAAGAACAAGAAAAAATTGTGCTGCCGAACTAGGTCTAAAGTGGGAAAAACTGGAAGAACACATACTGATACTCAGGAAAAAAATTAGCTGCTGGAGCCTGTATTGGGCCGGCTCATGGCGTGAGAGGGGCATAGCATTTCTACTGTTTAGCTAATATGCTTCGCTTTAGGCGAGAAATAGGATATTCCCTATTAAAAAAACTACTCACAGGAGAAATACTATGACATGGAGTATTGCACCCAGGGACAGAGAGCTTGCATATATGTCGAAAAACTTCGGACCACTTCCATGTCCCATGTATCTTTTTTTTAGGGGCATGTCCCATGTATCAATCGACAGGCAAACTAACCGGCAAGTCCACCTCAGTCAGAGTGCGGTTAAAAAGGAAATCTATAATTCACGTAACCATCGTGACTCGGTCCGTCCACATCCCCAACAATTCAGCACGTACTGTGCCCGATACACGAACAGAAGAACGTCGCCGCTGCATCCACATCGCAGGAGAGGCGAGCGCGCGAGGTGCGCTTGTGAGCGACGCTGCACGCATGGGGCCAAGCCCATGTGAGCGTCGGGGGGCGAGTCGTCGACCCCGGCGTGGTCCACGGCGCGCGGGCGTGGCCTCAGCGCCACCACCGGCACCCGGCACGGCACGTCCCTCCTAGCCCGGCCGTCCGAGCGCCACCAACCCGCGTGACCCCGCCCCCGGGCCGGCTGGCGGGCGGCCGGGCGTCGTTCTCTCGCCCCTGCTACCTCGGTAGCTCACACCACACCGACGCGAGTGAATTGAGGCAAAATTGACAAATTTGACCTATGAACGAAATCAAATCACAAAATGAACTGCCCGTAAAACTATTTCACGCGGCTGACCTTTTTGTGTGACGCCCGACACGAAGGCGCCACACTACACTATGCAACGCCTCACAGATAGGCGCTACACGTCTGGCCAGCGTCGCACCCGTGTGATATGAAAATTACTAAGTCAGTGTGCAGCGCTGAGAGCTAGACGCCACACTATACAGTGTAGCGCCTAGTTTCTAGGCGTTGCATTAGTGGTTGCTTCATTTTGTAGTGCAATCACTAGTGCAGCGCCTGAGAGCTAGGCGCCACACTATACAGTGCAGCGCCTAGCTCTTAGGCTCTGCACAATGACTTAGCAATTTTTAGGCAGTCTGGGGTGCAACGCTGGCCAGGCGTGTAGCGCCTATCTGTGAGGCGTTGCACAGTGTAGTGTGGCGCCTTCGTGTCGGGCGTCACACGAAAAGGTCATCCGCGTGAAATAGTTTCACGGGTAATTCATTTTGTGATTTGTTTTCGTTCACAGATCAAATTTGTTAAATTTGCCATGAACTGAACCGGCCGGGCGGCCACATATATCTCCGGCCAAGTTTGCAGGCTAGCTAGCCAGACCCAGTGGTCCTCCTGGTCCGAGGCATGTCCGGTACGGCATGTCAATCGCTCCCCTTGATGATCGGCCCTGCGGCGAGGGCCGGCCCGTCACCTCCGCATGCGTCCCTGTCGATTGCGTTCCAAGGAAGGGATTGTGAGATGCAGCGCCATCAATCACGCCCGTCTGACGGTCCCCAGGCAAATCATGCTCGTCCGACGTACGTACTTGCAAAACCGTTGGCAGCTACAAGTGTCGTGGCTGTTTTATGTGGCCGGCCGGCCTGGGTCTCCTTTTGTCCGGGAGATACTGATACACTCACTCCGGACTTCTGGAGCTGCTGCAACCGTGCGTGCATGGCCCAGTACCGCCCTGCCCAGAGATCAGGACGCTTCCAAAATCTTTCTCCAGTACCCCGTGCACAATCTATGGTACTTGCACGGTGTGCAATCAATCGGCTCCATACACATACACACACGCTCCCAGATGTGCGTAAACTCGACCGGTATGTTTGTCAGCCATGCATGTCTGAGAGGCGGTGTATGCATGGTCTCAAACTCTCAATCATTATTCCGAGTCGAACTGACGGGGCTTTGGCTCCCTAGCTGCTAAGCCATTGTTGGCTCCATCTACGCTCTCGAGTCGTTTATATATCCACAGTACCACTATCCCCGACGCACGCACCGAAACCATATGGGTTGGTCGATCGAACTGATTGATCACCAGCTAGAACCAGAAGGAATCCTGCAGCTATGCATGCCGATCGACGAGCAACGCTAGTGCAGGCACGTATTGTTCGTCCATCCCGGGGCTCCCACACTGCCGCTCCAACGCAGGAGTAACGGACAAAGCAAAGCGGCGTCCTATCGAGCGCGGTCCGGTCGCTTTCCCGCCACTGCATGCACCCGCACCTCCGCGCGCGCGCGCAGCTCGACGTCGTACGTGCGCCGGTCGGTCGCGCCCGGGTCCATGCACGAATGCCAGCGCATGCACTGCCCCGACCCGCGAGCTGATTGTCTGTCCGCGCACGTACAGCAACAGTCCAGTCGAGATAATTGCGGTGGCCGTTCAGCTCGAGTTCCTGGCCTGCATTACTGCGCTGCCTGCCCGTTTTCCTCCCGCGGGCCAATCGATTGCCGTCGGCCACGTTATGAATGCCCACGCCACTTCTGTATGTGCGTGTGCGTGAGTGACTGACTGGTCTGTGTGGCTCGCGGAAGAGTGTGATCTAAGCAACTCCAGCTAGCTAGCTACTAGCTAGTGGTATGTCCCGGCAAAATCATTGGTGGTGTGACCTGCGACCCTCACTAGGGCTAGAGTCTCGAGCTGTTGGTTCCATTCCACACCTAGAAGGCAGGAGAGAGCGGGCATGCATCTTCCATCAGATCTGAGTCTGACCGATGTTTTTCTCATATGGCATAAGCCAGCTTGACCACTGCCCTGATTAGCTAGCACTCGCTTGCTTCTTGGAGCCATTTCTTTTTGCGGTAAATCGCTCACAAACGGGGAAAGCGACATTGAACAGCTTTTCGGCTGCTCAGACCGCGTGCATACACTGTGAGTGTTTTTTTTTAACAGAACAGTGTGTCTTAACTGTTATGTCATAGTACTCCCTCCGGTCCTTTTAAATCTGCCTATAAGTTTTGCACCAAGTCTGCCTATAAGTTTTGCACCAAGTCATAGTATTTCTACTTTGACCAACCTTGTACAAAAGTATCAACGTTCACAATGTTAAATCAATATTGTTAGATTCATCATGGAATATAGTTTCAGAGTATATATATTTGGTACTGTAGGTGTTAATTTTTTTTAATATAAATTTGGTCAAACTTTACAAAGGTTGAATTGACACAAATCTACTAAGTGGAGTAGAAAGGACCGAAGGGAGTATATAGCTTGGTGTGTATGCACATGAATAGTAGTACATGAACGATGCACTAATCACCTGTCTGATCAAACAAGATACACTACCTACGTACACCAACCAGCATGTATCATGCCATCATGTAGACAAGACCCGTCGAAGGAGCAGCACCGGTCGCCAGTCCCTGTACTGTATCTGTATGTAGCTTGGTGTGTATGCACATGAATAGCAGTACATCAATAATGCACTAATCGTATGTCCAATAAAACAAGAATACACTGTACCTAGTACCTACGTACGCCAACCAGTATACATCATGTCATCATGAAGACAACACTCGTCGAATGAGGTGTATCGATCGCCAATCCCAGCATGTACTGCCGATTAGTGAACTGTGTAAGTGGACTCAACGCCCCTCACACATCGCCATCCAGGCAGCAGCTAAGCATGTGCAGTGTCGCCCCTGTTCCAAATGTTCAGCAATATAATCTGGCTCAACAACCTACAAATTTGCAGCTCTCTCGCTGACTTGTACTGTAGCATACAGACGCTTGCAACTCCACTACATATATCATCAACTCATTATTAACTAGTGCTTGTGCTATACACCCTGCCAAGCCATCTGTCAACAAAACCATAATGATTTCCACAACCGGTATTGAAATCCTTAGAATGTTCCCTCGCCACAAAAAAAATAATAAGTTGGCAGGTTGCATTTTATTTAAGTTGACTTGCGTATGAGTTAACATAATAGTATCAGCTTGTATTTGCACCTTGATTAGTCGGGCAACCCAGTGCGGTTTTTTGTGACACGATTCTAGGCATTCTCTCATAGCTCTAGCTTGCTCCTCAAGTTGTCTGAGTTACTTCATTTGCCATGATCGAGCTCTGATACTCTAGTTGAGCCAAGGCCCTGAAAGATCCAGGTTGATTGCTTGTGGTGCATGTAATGCACACATCTCTAGTTTCTGGTTGGCAGTATAGGCGCTTATGACCGCCCCCTCTATGCCTTGCGGTAATGATTCCTCTGGAATTACGACCTTTACCCCGTCTCTTCTCTATAGGAATAAACTTCTCCTCGCGGACCACTGGCACTATACTTAGGTTAGGCGCAATAGGTGGCTTAGGTTGGGTTGAGAAATTTTCTTCCTTCCAATTTTGTTTGCCTAAAAGAAAACTTTTTCTCTCTCGATGTTATTGAGTCATTACACTGATTCGATAAATGATTATCAAGCGGTTCACTCCCGTCCCATGGCGATAAGGGTTTTCTTTTACGAACAGAAGAGGGTGTTTTGTTGACGCCTCGAATCGGCCGAGGACTCTACTACATGGAACTCAATACGACTCGACCAATCAAAATTGCTTTGCTAAAGATGCACATTCCGCTGTTCATCCTTCATAGCATTTATTTTTATTAAAAAGAACAATTTTGAAAGTTTTTTTTGGAACAAGGCAAAAGATTTGCCATTTCATTGATTAAGGAAGAAGTTTTAGAGCAAAGCCGCGTAGCAGCGAGAATAGAAAAGGACTACTCTTGTAGCAGTACAATACCCAAATGCTTGGCGACTGCCAAAGCCCAAAGAGACACCTCCTCTTTAATCTTGGTAATGACAACCATCTAAGGGACGACCGTGTTACGGAAGACTCTAGCATTGCGTTTCGACTAAATCTCCCATGAGATGGGCATCATCACAGAGGCTGGCGCTTTGGGAGATCCATAAAGAATGTGAATGTTGCCAGCCCACCAATCTCTCATTGAGACCCTCGTCGTCCAAATGGCCGTGTTGATATGTTGCATGCTAGGCCACGAAAGAATATCGTTCCATACATGAAGTGTGAATTGGCAATGGATAAGATTTGTGTGGCAAACATGATCGAGTGTTCTACTAACGTGTGAAGTTTCATGAAACAAATGAATTTGGTGTTCTTCTGAAGAAAAACAAAATTGCAACATCGAAACACTTGAATAGTAACTTCTATATATAACCGATTCTGTTTTTCTTCGCATAGAAGACCACATAGAAGTAATTCCTTTGCACAACAGTACACGTGAGTATAACATTAGAGCATATTCGTTACCAAAAAGTTTCAGAATTATGTGGCATTTTTGTATATTTTTCTTAATTAGGGTGTGCATAGACCTAGTTTCAGTTGGGTATTTTCAGGTAACTCTGCTCTTTCTTAGTGCATTGTAAGAACCCCTTGTCCTTCCAATGTTCTTTTTTGGGGAAACCTATATTTGTGTGCTAATCCTAATTATCCTAAATTGCCATTCAGGTATATTGTATGAACTAGCAGTAAAGAGCTTACGTTTTTTGCAGGGGTAAGAGAGCTCAAGTTAGAATGGTAATTTTAGTAAAGTTAGCTTACTGGGCCATTTTGTTGGATATTTCCTAGGTTTAAAATTACAAGAAAAAATTGTTACAGAAATATCCAAAATTATGGAAATTCATTTGGAATTGATCTATAGATATTCACCTAATTGGATAAATTTTGACTTAATTTTATTTTATTTTGAAATTAGTTTGAATCTGTCCTGAAATTTCAAGGTTAAAAATAGTTTGACACCCACCAAAATTACCAAAACACTGAAAATTTGATCCATGGTTACTTAATCCTACTTTTTGTAGGGAATGATACAATGTTAGGTTAATTTAACCTTCCTAACTCAAATATATTGGGAAAGTATTTGCAATTTGAGATGTCCACATTCATAGTCAGTCGGATGGCTTGAAATTCTGAATATTATCGTCCTGTTTCTGGTGCACACATTTTTGTGAGCGAATAATGCGCTCATTCTCATCATGAAATTGTAATGCTGGAAGAAGTGCAAATATTGTTAGAGGACCTCGTCTTTTATCATTTCAGTATACTTATTTTTTAAAATTCTTGCTAGATAATACTCCACACATTGTTGCGGAAAACAGTTGCAATATATTTCAATGAGATTTGATTACGTGAAATATAAATATTTAGATTAATAACACATGAACCAAAATTAAAAATACATACAACTTATTATATTTGATTACGTGCGGTTGTAAAATATTTCTTGAATATAAGTAGAATAATAAAATGACAAATATTTTTCATGCATGGTTGTATGTGGTGGTGAGTCTTTTCCCATGCATGGTTACATATTAAGGTGAGCCTTATCCCATCCATAATTGTATGCTAATGTGGCATGCTTGCATGTTTGTGTAAATAGTAAGTTAGTGGGGGAGTTGTACTAGAACATTAGGGTCTTCTTTCTTGGTGATTCCGCCAAGCCCGTTTTCTTGTGTGTGGTTTCGCTGGATAGTAGACAGGGACATTGGGCCTCTTCTTTTCCGCACGCGAACTCCTTCCGAAACAGAGAAACAAGTTATTGTTCTGAGATTTTTTTGAATATATCTTTCTGAGATATATAAAACGGAGCAACAAACTGGATGCAAATACTGTCAAGTCTCTGGAGGCCCACGATACCTGAGCCGGTTGGGTCGTACTCGTACCGCTCATCCTCGTTAGGCCCACTGTGCCGTGCCACAATCCCCAAAATACAGATACGGATACAATCATTACAAGGCGAGCCCGTCAGGTCCGTTCAGTTGATGAGCGGCGTCGACAGTACACACGCAGCACAGCGCCCTACCCTAACCCTAACAGTACGCGTCCCCCAATCATAGCGCGGCCTGGGGAGCCCGTGCAAGCAATCCCATTTGGCCATTTCTGTCGATCGATGATCCACGGACGTGCCGGACGGATTCACCGCATTCAAATCGCGTGCTTGTGGGTTACGACTGGACAGCGCAGCAGGACGACCTAGTAACAACACCCAAACCTCGCCAGTAAGGCCTTTCCCGGTGCTTCATGGTGTACAGGTGCTAAGGATGCCACATAGGCAGAAAAATGATGTGGCAAAGCAATTAAAGAGGAGAGAGAGCATTATGGTGACCCCAATAAGAACCAATGCTAAGCACGTGGACATAGACAAAAAGACTACCAACCAATACATGAAGGAGTTTTATTAGTAAACAATTCAATAGAGGAGGCTTAGCTACAAAACCTAAGCACCGATGCATTGGGGACATTAGTTGCTAAGCATTTTAATGCATTTAGCACCCCACTTTAGCACCAATGCATTGGGAGAGGTCTAATATCCCTAACATATCCCTCCTGTCACTGTCGTGTCAGTGCTCTTCATCCGCCACTGTGGCAGGAGAAGGAGCACGCAAGTCAAAGGGAAACGTTGGGTACCGGCGGACCGGGCGAAGCTTCGGCCGGTCGCGCACGCACCGCTCGATCGTGTAGTCATCCACGGCTCAACATTTCCCGATCCACGTTTGCATCGCTGGCTTTCCCTTTCTTGGCCCATCACGTGCCCGTGGCCCAGCACGTACGGCCGCTCGTTCAGCCTTCCTCGTATCTTCTTCACACGAGGAGCGCACCAGTTGCTCAAAAAAAAAAAGGAGCGCACCCAGGTCGTCTTCAAAGCTTTATCTTTCACCAACTGCTCGCTGAAGCTTTGAGGTGGGTTGGGAAAAGAGCTGCAACCACAACCCGATGAAGCTGCATCCGTTTGTCGGCTATGTTGTGACCATGGCGACCATGGCCATGCCCACATCATCATGGCGCTGCGAGCTCGAGGGCCGGTGGGGGTGCTGCGTGTTGCGACTGTGGTGATTGTGTGTTGGACCAACGTCGTGGCGTGCTGGAACCGGTGACAATTTTTGCTGCATCGCCTCATGGTGGAGCTAGGACGCGACGGCGAGGACAACACTTTTTGTTGCAACAGTCGTTCGATTTTGCTACAATCGATGAGAAAATTTGCTACATAAATTAATGCCAGAGATGTAACCTGGGACGACAACGAGGACAATTTTTGTTGCAACTGTCGTTGGATTTTGCTACAATCGTTGACAAAATTTGCTACATGTCTCGTTATTTTTCTGCTACATAAATCTTTATTTTTCCGCTTCCTTCTTCCTATTGCCTCGTTGCTTCTTTCCTCTCTCGTTAGGCTGCAAGCATCTCCTTTCTCACGCACCTCAAACTGTACCCCTGCCGATGCTACAACTGGACAGATCTTTTGCTGGAATAGGTGGCATTTTTTTGCTGAAATCGGCGTTGCTTTTTGCTGCGTGTGTGCTGCAACCAGATCTATGCAACCGGAAATCTGAAACCGGCACGTGAGAAAGCAACAACCGTCCATGAAAAAACATCAACCGGCTATGGCTGAAGCCGGCCAGTGCTGCAACCATTGGCAGAAAAAGGTTCAACCGTATATGAAAAAGCTTCAATCACGCACTATGCAGCGAAAAAAGGTGCGACCATAGATGAAAAAAGCTTCAACCGGACAGTGCGCAACAGAAAAAGTTGCAACCATTGATAGAAAAAGCTTCAATCGTAGATGAAAAAAGCTTCAACCAAAGACAGGCAATGAAAAAAAGCTTCATAAAGGCTCACGTTTCCACGGAAGCTGCAACCGGCGTCGGCGGGTGCTGCAACTGGCGAAGACCAATGCTACAACCAGCGATGGTGAAGCTGCAACCGTGCAGTTCATAGCTACAACCCGACATGAAAAAAGCTGTGACCAGCGAGCATGGAAGCTACGACCGGTGACGAGAAAAAGCTACAACCGTCGAGCACGGAAGCTGCAACCGGCGACAAAAAAGCTACCACCGACTAGCCCAGAAGCTACGACCGGCGTGCAAAAAAGTTTCAACCATCGCGTGATTTTTTTTGTAGCTAGCCCAAGTCTGTTTACGAGAGCTTCCACCTAGAGTTTCCCGATGCGAATCCAGTTGAAGCTAGCTCATCGTGCATGTGCTACTATAGATCGATTAAGCTGCTTGCCTGCTTGCTTGCACGCTAGCTTTGCACGTACGACCTACACTCTTGACGATTTGTCTAGCGTTATAGATCCAACATGGAGCGTGGTTTTGGGCGTGTGCAGGCGGCACGGCTAGTCGAAGACGAGCGCCGGCGGGTGCCGGTGGCCGACGAGCGCGAGCGGCACGTTCGTCCGGCAAACTGTGCGGGGTTTTTCTGTTTTTGTTTTGTGCGTACGTTCAGGTCAAAGGTTCAGGTCAAACAGATGAAGAAATCTAACGACAGAGGGCGTTTTGATCCAACGTGCGCATGCGGACCGGCCGAACTTTGGGCCGGTCCGCCGGCGCCTATCGTTGCCCCAAGTCAAATCTGCGGTTGATGGCTCGGTTAAGTTTTTCCTTCGGACTTGATGGTTCGGTTAAGCTTAATTGCATGTGGTTAAGGCCAGCGAGACACGAGCGTGCCCCTGGCGGGTGGGTAGCCCAGTACCGCGGTACTACGTACGTACCTCGCCGGGCCACATGGACGACATGGCGACGACCGATGATGGATGGGCCGTACGTGCGTGCGTGCGGACGCACATCAAGATGGCGCAGTGCTCCGGGGTTGGAACATGTACGCGACGTCGCCATCGATGGCACTGGAGGACTCCTACAGATAGTCACCAGTGGCATGTCAGTCAGAGAGCCGAGACTCGAGAGCCGTACCGTACGCACGTCTTGGCCTTGCGTCTCGGCAGGCCGATGGCCGGCCCCACCGTACTGCGCGCGAAAGACGGGACGCGATCGGGTCGGGTGCACCGAACCGTGCGCGTAGCAGGGCCGTGGGCGGGTACGTACAAGGCGCCGTGCCCGTATGGGCCGGCTATTGATTGCCGGGCTCGAACCGGGCCGGCACACGGCTGGTCATGTCGATCGTCGCTGTGCAGTGCAACTATTGCGTGCTCGGATGCGTACGTACTGCTACATGGCATGATGAGTACGTACGCACATCGATCGCCTGGCTCCCAGTCCAGTCCAGTCCCCGCCTGCTGTGGTCACGGTATCAGGTTACGATTGGAGATCGGCTGGCCCCGCCACGCGCGCTGCGCTGGATCGCATGGCATGATTGTACGTCGTTGCGGTCCGTCGACCGGCAGATCTGGACGGACTGGTGTACTGTCCTGTTAATACCGGCAGCCGCTCCTGCGTCCAGGATATCCATCCATCACGCTCCATGTACGTTTATTGCTGAATAAATTAGAAAAAAATATTCAAACATGCATTTCTTCACCCGCCATAGGAGCCCGGCCGGCTGCTTGATTGGCCGAATTCGTTCTGGTCCCTTCCAGCGTCTACGTTGAAGCTAGACGACGACGCCCGGCCGGATGATCGATCGAGGGGCACACGTCCCCAGCATACTACTAGCTACTAGCCATGGCCAGCCCACCGAATCGCAGATCATCGATCTCTCGCGCGGGCGCCGGCGCGTGCATGTTGCGTCCCGAGAGCTTAACCGTGTGAGCAAATCCCGCCCTCCCCCACAGCGTACCCGTCGAAGGGCGGCCATGCATCAGGCGCATCGAGCGGAGCGACAGCCAATAACAAAGTCGTATGGGCGATCCCGAGGGATTTGCGTCCCTCGCACCCCACCGCTCTCCGGGGGGGACCCCGGGGTTTCACGTGGCCGGCCAGTGGTGCGCCGCCACGTATCCCAGCGAGGTTGCCGCCGGCACGGCCTACCCCGGCAGCCTACGGAGCGGCCGCTCCCACCACGCCCGTGCGCGCGCTCTCGCCGCTGGCAGGCCTCCGTCGATCGATCCCTAGCTTCATACGGCTCTCCCAGACTCCCACATCGACCACGCCGTAGTAAGACTGAAACAAGAAATTCACGGTGAGGAGTACAACAATTTTACATGAAACAGTGAAAGCCGGCAGCGTCCTTGGATCAGTTGAACAGTGGTTGATGCGTCCATCATTGTGCTAACAAGATCAGTACTGTAGCCACTAAAGGGCACCTGCTGCTGCACCACTGCACTGCCACAGTTTGTTGGGGGTGGTTAACTAGGAGCTGCCTAATTCCTTTAACCCTAAATCAAAGCTCGGAGAATTTCCACCATACTACACTGCATCTCGGCCCAAATCTAAGCAACGCAAACTCACATGCACATGCACACCGCGTAATTAGCTCGCACCCCGCCGATCCATATAAGAAGCCCGCCACTCCCTCCACTGCCCTCTCGCCGGCCTCCTCCCCCCACCCCCACCGATCAAGTCACCATCTCTTCTCCGGTCACCGTGTCCTCCGATCAGGTCAATCCCTCTCACCTCGCCCACATAGCTCCCCGGCCGGCCGTGGTCTGATCGCTGCAGAAGAAGGATCTGTGAACGAGGATGTTGTCCTCGCACCCGCACGAGGCGGCCATGCTGCCGTACGTGCCGCGGCCGCCGTCGCTGCTGGTGGACCGGCGCTACAGCACCGGCGCCGAGGTGGCGCCCAACTGCCCGCGCTGCGACTCGCCCAACACCAAGTTCTGCTACTACAACAACTACAGCCTCAGCCAGCCGCGCTACTTCTGCAAGGGCTGCCGCCGGTACTGGACCAAGGGCGGCTCTCTCCGGAACGTGCCCGTCGGCGGCGGATGCCGGAAGAACCGCCGGGGGAAGTCGTCCGTGCGGTCGGCCTCCGACTCTTTCTCCGGCGTCCGCGACGCCACGTTCGGGCATGGAGGGTTCCCCGGCCCGCTCCGGCCGGACATGGTCCTGGAAGGCATGGTCGGCAACCCGGCGAACCCTGGCCAGGGGATGCACGACGTGCCCACCGCACCCGACGGCTCGTCCATCGACCTCGCAATGCTCTACTCCAAGTTTCTGAACAACCAGCAACCGGCTGGCGACGGCAACCTTGTCGGCTCCGTCACGCCGGAGTCGGCCGGTGGGCACGTCGACGAGACGTTCGACACGTTCAGCGCCTCCAGCGACATGAGTCCCAGCGGCCTTCTGCCGCCCGCGCAGTTCGACGCGAGCCCGGACGGATTCGTCGACTGGTCCCGACCGGTGAGCAGCGCCGACCCGACTAGTACGGCCAGCCCAGCTACCGCAACCACCATGCTGTGCACCGACGAGAGCGTGCAAGCTGCGCTCGGCGAGCTCAACTTCGCCATGGATCAGAGCTGTTTCGACTCGTTGGGGCTGCCCACGGACGGTGCCGCCGCTAACCTCTCGTCGTGGTGCTCGATCGTGCCGAGCTTGTCGACATGGGAGGAGCCCAAGTACGACTCGCTTGATTCGTTCCCTGACGACACCCTCAGCCTCCATGACGGAATCCTTGCTGCCGATCATGACTGGAGCGCGGATTGCCAAGGATTGGAAGCTCTCTACATGCCGTAATTAAATATATACAGTTACAATTATTATTTTTGGCTAATTTGTTGTTATTTTTTGTCAGTTTGTCCTTTTTTCTTTCTTTCAATTTGGTTTGGAGGAACTATATATACATAGATATAATGTATGTTCTGAAGAGAGGAGGGGTGAGGCGGTAATTAAGTACTCATATGTGAAGAAATTAAGGGTCGGTATACTTGTGAGATAGATGTAATCAGGCAACACAATAAAGTTTGAAAATATTTGATTATATCGATCGTGTAATATTGACATATTCTCATCAGTATTTTGTGCAACCTCCCCTATAGAACATTGTATTGAAGCTGCCTATGATCCAAATCTAGGAGTAGTACATTATTTGGTACTCCCTCCGTAAAGAAATATAAGAATGTTTAGATCACTAAAATAATGATCTAAACGCTTTTATAATTCTTTAAAGAGGGTGTATATATCTACAATTCAACATATAACCGCACTCCGGTGAGACATTGCTTGCAACACTTTATTCTACTGCTGTAATCTACGGCAAATTATTCTGTATAGAAGCAATGACCATGCAAGCTCTCGAACTAGTTAGAGTACTTGGTGTATTACCTAGCTTGCATCGTCGGCAAATTCACATTGTGAAAAGACTTGGTTAATAAGAGGGGGTACCTATGTGGCTTAATTTGTGGAGCAAATGATATCTTGCATGACAAGTATTCAACAGTGCATGTGTCCCTTGTCTCCCTCGTGCTCGGTGGAAACGGTTAGTCAAACGAAAGCTAGCGGTCCAATTAAATTCAGAGTATGGGGAGTGGCTGCCATTCAGCCATGGCCTCAATTATGAGCTAGGAGATTGATCGTCTCGGTAGAATCGACCCACTTGTGTCGATCACTTCGTATCTTTTCCACTCCCTTGATTCTGGGTAAAATGTTGTGTGCGCCACATTGTGTTAAATCAAAGAGATAATTTTCTCTTTCCTCCACTTGTTGCAATGCATTTACATTGTCAAATCAACAATGTCTAGCCATGAAGAAAAATATACGCAAATACATGAACATGAGAGCAAATTGAAGGATAGTTTTTTTTTGTCAAAATGTCCAACAGTAAGAAACTAGCTAGCTTGGAAAGAAAAGTGCTATAAATCTATTTATCTCACCATGCAAGCATACCACACCTTACCATGTAACATGCATGCAAAATGATTCATCTCAACATGCAACCATGCATGAGACGGCATATCATCCTGAGATTTTACGAAGTCATCGTAGGCGCGTTGTAGTCGATGGGAACGTCTCCTCCCACTGAACGTGAATCGCTGAAATCCTGAAATAAATTCAGGATAAATGCGAGCACATGATTTGACCCTGATGGGCTGGGGATACCACTGTCTATCTAACCATCCAACCACATGTTGGTTTACTGCAACCATGCATGATAATTGGGTTTATTAGTCCCCTCGGATTTTGGTTCATATTTTGAAAGCACATGCCCTCTCGGCAATGTTCCATGCGATATTTTATAAAAAAAAGAAAAAGAAATATGTTTTTCGTCCCTCAAATTCCCCAAAAGTCTACATTTGCTCCCTTTGGAATTTTCCGGCGACATTTGGTCCCTAAAGTCTCAAAACTAGACAAAATTAGTCCAAAACCAGATTTAAAGAGGAACTCAGCCACCGTGTCCTTGTTCTTCTCTCTCCTCCAGCTACGTCATCTACCTACGCATGCCGCTGAGGAAAACCGGGAACCTACATGCGCCGCTGCCAGCACCATACCCCCACCCAAGCATCCATATGTGCCACCGGCCATGTCATCCACCTGCCCCTACACTGACCGTGCACCGTTGGGCACCTACATTGCATTGCGCCCCCACCCAGCCCGCATCGCCCCAACAACCCCGCCTGCATCGCCCCTCCTGTCCCTTCCCGCTGCTGGATCCGACCTATAAGGGGGTCCTCTTGCCAGAGCTCCTCCTGCCGGTGGATGTTGGTCGCGCTCATCCCGCCGGCGGCGGATCCGCCGCGGCGTTCACCTGACGCATGCAATTCATGTTTGATGCCCAGTTTTCTCAGATTAAGGTGGGATATTCTTCTTGTGGGACACGATGTCCCCATTGATACTAAGAGCATCTACAACCAAACTTCTCAAACACCCCATGTACGTCCGGGCGGACGTACCGGTCACAACATCGTGACCCAGCAACACCGCTATACCGGCCCTATACTTTCGGACTGACTGACACCCCTCATATCCAGCCTATATATGGCGCAGATATGGAGAGGCCCGAACATGCCCGGTGCATCCGCCATGTCGGATATGACCCATGCTTGCCCATGTCGATCCCACATATATTCGTGCCTATTCGCATCCCGGACTAAACCCTAACCACTCCACTCCATTCCGCCCACAAACTCCTTTCCAGTGATCTCCAGCCTTCTCTGGCATGGCGGGCAACAGATCCGACTCCGAGATCTCCCGATCCATCGATTGGGACCTCGTCCCATGTAGGGACAAGGAGGTGATGGTCGTGTGCATGGTTTTGTGCTGCTCCTGGGAGGAATGCGTCCGACCACAGCCGGACTCAATACGATGGGAATCCATTGCGTCCACACAAATGGTGGTTGGAACCGTCGGGGCTTGTGGCTCAAGGCATGTGATGAAGGAAATATGCCCTAGAGACAATAATAAAGTTATTATCTATTTCCTTATATCATGATAAATTTTTATTATTCATGCTAGAATTGTATTAACCGGAAACTTAGTACATGTGTGAATACATAGACAAACAAAGTGTCACTAGTATGCCTCTACTTGACTAGCTCGTTGAATCAAAGATGGTTAAGTTTCCTAGCCATAAGACATGAGTTGTCATTTGATTAACGGGATCACATCATTAGAGAATGATGCGATTGACTTGACCCATTCCGTTAGCTTAGCACTTGATCGTTTAGTATGTTGCTATTGCTTTCTTCATGACTCATACATTCCTATGACTATGAGATTATGCAACTCCCGTTTACCGGAGGAACACTTTGTGTGCCACCAAACGTCACAACATAACTGGGTGATTATAAAGGTGCTCTACAGGTGTCTCCAAGGGTACTTGTTGAGTTGCCGTATTTCGAGATTGGGATTTGTCACTCCGATTGTCGGAGAGGTATCTCTGGGCCCACTCGGTAATGCACATCACTATAAGCCTTGCAAGCATTGTAACTAATGAGTTAGTTGCGGGATGATGTATTACAGAACGAGTAAAGAGACTTGCCGGTAACGAGATTGAACTAGGTATTGAGATACCGACGATCGAATCTCGGACAAGTAACATACCGATGACAAAGGGAACAACGTATGTTGTTATGCGGTTTGACCGATAAAGATCTTCGTAGAATATGTGGGAGCCAATATGAGCATCCAGGTTCCGCTATTGGTTATTGACCGGAGACGTGTCTCGGTCATGTCTACATAGTTCTTGAACCCGTGGGTCCGCATGCTTAAAGTTCAGTGACGATCGGTATTATGAGTTTATGTGATTTGATGTACCGAAGGTAGTTCGGAGTCCCTGATGAGATCGGGGACATGACGAGGAGTCTCGAAATGGTCGAGACGTAAAGATCGATATATTGGACGACTATATTCGGACATCGGAAAGGTTCCGAGTGATTCGTGTATTTTTCGAGGGTACCGGGGAGTTACGGGAATACGAGGAAGAAGTAATGGGCCTCATGGGCCAAGTGGTGGAAGAGAGAAGGCAGGGCGCGTGGCCCCCTAGCCTAAACCGAATTGGACTAGGGGGCCGGCCCCCTTTCCTCCTTTTCCTCCCTCTCCTTCCTTCTCCTTCTCCTCCTTCCTTTCCTCCTCCTAGTAGGAGTAGGAAAGGGGAGTCCTACTCCTACTAGGAGGAGGACTCCTCCTCCTGGCGCGCCCTACAGGGGCCGGCCGGCTTCCCCCTTGCTCCTTTATATACGGGGGTAGGGGGCACCTCTAGACACACAAGTTGATCTATTGATCTATTCTAGCCGTGTGCGGTGCCCCCCTCCACCATATTCCACCCCGGTCATATCGTAGCGGTGCTTAAGCGAAGCCCTGCGTCGGTAGCAACATCATCACCGTCATCACGCCGTCGTGCTGACGGAACTCTCCCGTGAAACTCTGGTGGATCGGAGTTCGTGGGACGTCATCGAGCTGAACGTGTGCTGAACTCGGAGGTGCCGTGCGTTCGGTACTTGGATCGGTCGGATCGTGAAGACGTACGACTACATCAACCGTGTTGTGCTAATGCTTTCGCTTTCGGTCTACGAGGGTACGTGGACACACTCTCTCCTCTTGTTGCTATGCATCACCATGATCTTGCGTGTGCATAGGATTTTTTTTTTGAAATTACTACGTTCCCCAACAGTGGTATCAGAGCCAGGTTTATGCGTAGATGTTATATGCACGAGTAGAACACAAGTGAGTTGTGGGCGATACAAGTCATACTGCTTACCAGCATGTCACACTTTGATTCGGCGGTATTGTTGGATGAAGCGGCCCGAACCGACATTACGCGTATACTTACGCGAGACTGGTTTCACCGCCGTGCTTCGCACACAGGTGACTGGCGGGTGCCAGTTTCTCCAACTTTAGTTGAATCGAGTATGGCTACGCCCGGTCCTTGAGAAGGTTAAAACAACACTAACTTGACAAACTATCGTTGTGGTTTTGATGCGTAGGTAAGAACGGTTCTTGCTCAGCCCGTAGCAGCCACGTAAAACTTGCAACAACAAAGTAGATGACGTCTAACTTGTTTTTGCAGGGCATGTTGTGATGTGATATGGTCAAGATGTGGTGAGATATAAGTTGTTGTATAAGATGATCATGTTTTGTTGAAGTTATCGGCAACTGGCAGAAGCCTTATGGTTGTCTCTTTATTGCATAAGATGCAAGCGCCAAATGATTGCTTTACTTTATCGCTATGCGATAGCAATAGTTGCAAGAGCAATAGTTGGCGAGACGACCATGTGACGACACATTGATATAGATCAAGATGATGGAGATCATGGTGTCATGCCGATGACGATGGAAATCATGACGATGCTTTGGAGATGGAGATCAAAGGCACAAGATGATGATGGCCATATCATGTCACATATTTTGATTGCATGTGATGTTTATCTTTTATACATCTTATTTTGCTTAGTTCGACGGTAGCTTTATAAGATGAACCCTTACTAAAAATTTCAAGGTACAAGTGTTCTCCCTGAGTATGCACCGTTGCCAAAGTTCTTCGTGCCGAGACACCACGTGATGATCGGGTGTGATAAGCTCTACGTTCATCTACAACGGGTGCAAGCCAGTTTTGCGCACACAGAATACTCGGGTTAAACTTGACGAGCCTAACATATGCAGATATGGCCTCGGAACACTGAGACCGAAAGGTCGAGCGTGAATCATATAGTAGATATGATGAACATAGTGATGTTCACCATTGAAAACTACTCCATCTCACGTGATGATCGGACGTGGTTTAGTTGATTTGGATCACGTAATCACTTAGATGATTAGAGGGATGTCTATCACTACAAAAAAAAGACACATCCGTGACATTTTGGGCCGAATGAATTTTTTTCTGTCATACATATGACACTTCTATGACGATAATTGTGACAAAACCCGGTATCATCATAGATGTGGTGGGCTCCTACTTCTATGACAAAAAATCATGACAGAAAATGGGCTTTTCGTCGTTGGCGGGCCGAAGACGCAGCTGCATGACATTCTTTGGGCCGTCCATGACGGAAAAAACCGTGGTAGAAGCGAGGGGGAGGAAAATTTCGGGGAGTTCCCGGTTACGGTGGGAGGTCGGGGGCCGAGCGATGCGCATTTCTCTCGTACACGTACGCGCGTGTGTGCGAGGCATTGGCTCTAACTGAACCCGAGCGAGGCGTTGGGCTCTAACTGAACCCGAGCGATTGCACTGCAGGCTACGCGTTACTGAACCCGAGCGATCGATCGATGGCTGTTAACTGAACCCGATCGAGCGATTCCTTCGCTACTGGTGCTAACTGAAGCCGATCGATTGGATGAACAGTGAGCGTTGCGGG